>NC_031996.1:6324274-6335895 GCF_001879085.1 Nicotiana attenuata | reverse complement strand
ATGAGCAATACAAACATATCGTGCATAAATTTAAACGTGATGCAAGTTCCCGTTGGACCATGAATGCTGTCTTCGGACGGGCAGGATGACGTCCTCAGACCATGACGTCCTGGGCCATGAAGCGTATAATAAAGGATTCGCAGGCTATGAAATGACGTTCTCGGGCTATGATAATGGTGCCTCCGAACCATGATGCCTTTGAATAATGATGTGCAAAATATAAAGCGGGGGTCCTCAGGCCATGGCATGGCGTTCTCGGGCTATGAAAATGATGCCTCCGAACAATGACGCCCTTGGACAATTTGGCGATATTTCAGCCCATGAAATGCAGGATTTGGCCATATTTCAGCCGATATAAAGCATAAATATAAATGGCGATATTTCAGCCGACAGAGATTTAAATATAAACTGGCGATCTTTCAGCCGATATAGCGGTTTAAATGAAGTTGGCGATATTTCAGCCGATATAAAGCATAAATATAAATGGCGATATTTCAGAGACAGAGATTTAAATATAAACTGGCGATCTTTCAGCCGATATAGCGATTTAAATGAAGTTGGCGATATTTCAGCCATGTGAGGGATTTAAATAAAATCGGCGATGTTTCAGCCATGCAGGATTTAAATAAAGTTGGCGATATTTCAGCCGATGTAAATAAGAGGTGGCGATATTTCAGCCATGCAGGATGGAGGTAGAGCTTAACCTCGACAGGCAGAAAAGTAGCCTTATGCAATGCAAGAAAATGCAGGATGGAGACAGTGCTTAGTCTCGGAAGGCAGAAAAGTAGCCTTATGCAATGCAAGAAATGCAGCTGGAGACAATGCTTAGTCTCGGAAGGCAGAAAGATAGCCTTATGCAATGCAAGAAATGCAGATGGAGACAGTGCTTAGTCTCGGAAGGCAGAAAGGTAGCTTTATGCAATGCAAGAAAATGCAGGATGGAGACAGTGCTTAGTCTCGGAAGGCAGAAAGGTAGCCTTATGCAATGCAAGGAATGCAGGATGGAGACAGTCCTTAGTCTCGGTAGGCAGAAAGGTAGCCTTACGCAATGCAGGAAATAAAGGTGAAGAGTAACGAAATATCTTAGCTGATAGCTGATAATTGATTGTGTCATTATGGCTGTTGGGGATGTCGTGTGCGGATAGCTCTTGTAAATAGGCAATGATTCTGACAGTTGTATTCTTGAAAAATATGAGTACATAACCATATCTGATGTTTTGGGGTGCCTGCATACAAAGAAAAAAGCATGTGTTCTGTAGAGGGGGAAGGTTAGTTCGTCTTCCCGTGGACCTCGCTCGTCCTACTCGCTCTTGCTTTCATTGGGGTAGCGTCGCTAAACAAAGCAATTTTGATAGTAGCCATGTATGATTTAGTAAAAAATATGATATAAACACATAATTTAAAAATGATTTTTTAGATGAACCGACGACTGCGACGCGGTTCAAGATATTGCGACCTCTTTTGCTCCGGAATTTTGAGGGTCCTCCTCAAAATTCTGCCCCAGTTTACTGGGCCGGTGCTTCTGACGGCTGCGCGCGATGAATGGCTGAAAGTCAACTTCGGAATTTTGAGGGTCTTCCTATAAATATTTCCCCAGTTTCCAATATCGGGAGAAATGAGATTTTTATTGAATTGTGACCGAACCCATAGGGCTGCCTACGTATCCCCTCTTAAACGGGAATCAGGTCAGGCGTAGTTCAAATTACATCGTACAGAAATTATATTGATTACACATAATAGCGTTTGACTGCATATGAATTAATTGGCTTTGGCCAAACTTCTCCATCCATTTTTGCGAGTATGAGGGCCCCTCCTGTTAGGACCCGATGAACCATGCACGGGCCTTGCCAATTAGGAGAGAATTTTCCTTTGGCCTCACCCTGATGCGGGAAGATCTTTTTCAGCACCAGCTGCCCCGGTGTGAATTGTCTCAGTCTGACCCTTTTGTTGAAGGCTCTGGACATCCTGTTCTGATACAATTGACCATGGAAAACCGCATTCAGTCTTTTTCCGTCTATAAGGGCTAACTGTTCATAGCGACTTTTTACCCATTCTGCATCTTCCAGTTCCATTTCCTGTATAATCCTCAGGGAGGGAATCTCTACTCGGCTGGGATGACTGCCTCGGTACCGTAAACCAACATATAGGGAGTTGCCCCAGTTGATGTGCGGACTGTGGTACGGTATCCCAATAAAGCAAAGGATAGCTTTTCGTGCCACTGCTTGTGTTTCTCTAGCATTTTCCTTAGTATCTTCTTGATGTTCTTATTGGCCGCTTCTACAGCTCCATTCATCTGAGGTCTGTAGGCTGTAGAATTCTTGTGCTTGATCTTGAACGTCTCACACATTGCTTTCATCAGGCCACAGTTAAGATTGGAACCGTTGTCAGTAATGATCGACTCTGGGATGCCGAATCGACAAACGATACGTCGCGAACAAAGTCTGCCACGACTTTCTTAGTCACTGCTTTATATGATGCTGCTTCCACCCATTTGGTGAAATAATCAATTGCCACTAGAATGAACCTGTGCCCGTTTGATGCAGCCGGCTCGATAGGTCCGATGACATCCATTCCCCAAGCGGCGAACGGCCATGGCGAGCTTGTTGCATTGAGCTCGTTAGGAGGCACCTTTATCATATCTGCATGTATCTGACAGCGATGGCATTTTCAGACATACTGGATGCAGTCCGTTTCCATAGTCATCCAAAAGTATCCAGCTCGGAGTATTTTCTTGGCTAAGACAAAACCATTCATATGCGGACCACAGGTTCCTGCATGAACCTCTTCCAACAACCTGGATGCTTCCTTTGCTTCGACACACCTCAGTAATCCCAAATCGGGAGTCCTCCTATACAGGATTCCTCCGCTGTGAAAGAAGTGATTGGATAACCTCCGCAGTGTGCGCTTTTGAGTAGTGTTTCCAAGTCCTGGATATTCTCCTGTTGACAGATACTTCTTAATGTCATGAAACCATGGTTTTCCATGTGCTTCTTCCTCGACATGAGCACAGTAAGCGGGTTGATCCTGGATTTTTACCGGGATAGGGTCAATGAAGTTCTTATCTGGATGCTGAATCATGGATGATAGAGTGGCCAATGCATCGGCGAACTCATTCTAGACTCTAGGGACATGCCGGAATTCTGTCTTTGTAAACCTCTTCCTCAACTCCTGTTCATGATGCAAGTATGGGATTATCTTGGAGTTTCTGGTTGCCCATTCTTCTCGGACCTGATGTATGAGCAAGTCTGAATCCCCAATCACTAGTAACTCCTGAACGTTCATATCAATGGCCAGCTTGAGCCCTAAGATGCAGGCTTCATACTCGGCCATGTTGTTGGTGCATGGGAACCTGAGCTTGGCGGACACCGGATAGTGCTGACCTGTTTCTGATACTAGAACTGCTCCTATGCCAACTCCTTTGAAGTTTGTTGCTCCGTTGAAGAACATTCTCCAGCCATCATAGGATTCTGCGATGTCTTCACCTATGAAAGAGACCTCTTCATCAGGAAAATACGTCTTTAGAGGCTCGTATTCTCCGTCCACGGGATTTTCGGGAAGATGATCTGCCAGTGCCTGTCCTTTGATTGCAATCTGGGTCACGTAGACAATATCAAATTCACTCAGCAAGATTTGCCATTTGGCTAGCTTGCCCATGGGCCTGGGCTTCTGAAAGATGTATTTCAGCGGATCCATCCTTGATATGAGATAAGTGGTATAGGCACAGAAATAATGCCTCAACTTCTGAGCTACCCAAGTCAGAGCACAACAGGTGCGTTCTAGCAAGGAGTACCAGGCCTCGTACGGGGTGAACTTCTTGCTGAGATGGTAGATGGATTGCTCCTTTCTCCCTATTTCATCATGTTGTCCCAAAACACAACCGAATGCTCCATCCAATACTTCAAGGTAGAGCAACAGCGGTCTGCCCGGTTCGGGCGGAACCAGGCGTTGATAGGTATTCCTTGATTCTGTCGAAGGCTTTCTGACAATCATCGGTCCAATTAGTAGTGGCATATTTCTTCAACATCTTAAAGATGGGCTCACAAATGACAGTGGATTGAGCTATGAACTGGCTGATGTAGTTGAGTCTCCCCAACAAACTCATGACCTCTTTCTTATTCTTTGGCGGTGGAAATTCTTGAATGGACTTAACCTTTGATGGATCCAGCTCTATTCCTTGGCGACTCACGATGAACCTAAGTAACTTCCCAGCAGGAACCCCGAACGCGCACTTGGCGGGATTCAGTTTCAGATTGTACCTCCTCAGTCTGTTGAAGAATTTCCTCAAATCTTCCATGTGGTCGGTGGCTCTCTTGGATTTGATGATGACATCGTCTACATACACCTCAATCTCTTTATGTATCATGTCATGGAAAATAGTAGTCATGGCCCTCATGTAGGTGGCCCCAACATTCTTTAACCCGAACGGCATCATCTTGTAACAATACATCCCCCACGGCGTGATAATAGCGGTCTGCCTGGTTCGGGCGGGACCAGGACTGGCGGCGTTGATAGGTATTCCTTGATTCTGTCGAAGGCTTTCTGACACATTTTCTCAGCGTCTTCCTCATCCATCCGTATTTGATGATACCCAGCAAAATAATCGACAAATGATTGCAGCTCGTGCTTGGCGCAGTTGTCAATCAGAATGTGTATGTTTGGCAAGGGGAAGTCGTCTTTCGGACTGGCCCGGTTGAGATCCCGGTAGTCGACACAGACTCTGACCCTCCCGTCCTTCTTCGGCACTGGCACAATATTGGCTAACCATGTTGGATATTCCACTACTCTGAGGACCTTGGCTTTGACTTGTTTGGTAACTTCTTCCTTGATTTTCAAACTCATGTCTGGCTTGAACTTTCTGAGCTTCTGCTTTACTGGCGGACATGTCGGATTTGTTGGCAGTTTGTGAGCTACAATGGATGTACTGAGACCGGTCATATCATCATACGACCAGGCAAATATGTCCTCATATTCTTTTAAGAATTCCGTGTACTCTTCCTTTTCTGATGGTGACAGGTGAACACTGATGCGCGTTTCCTTGACATTCTCTATATCCCCCAAGTTGACAACCTCAGTTTCGTCCAAGTTAGACTTAGGCCTATTCTCAAAGTTCTCAACCTCTTTAACAACCTCTTCTGGTATATCATCCTCTTCTGAGTCTGTATCCGTTTGTTGCGTTATCTCGTCGCATGTCACATTCGTCGGTTCATCGAGATAAGTAATAGTAATGCTGTGTAAATAAAGTAAATGATAGAGAAAATAATAAGAGCAAGATTTATAAGAAACTGAAACACTTTGATAAATTCCAGAATTGTTTTGAATATCGAAGCTCTTTTCGAAATTTAAAGAAAGTACGGAAAGGAAATCAACTAGTGAAAAAGTAAAAGATAATGCATAGTGCTTTGGTCAGCCTTGCTACCCCGAAGCTTTCCGAGCCTTGGTGGTTCTGACGGACCAGTTATTGAGGCACGCTCCTCGGCTCACAGCTTGTATGGAAGGGCCTTCCTCCCCTTCCTCCTCGAAAATGACGTGACAGTCCATATTGTCGTCTTCCAAGAATAGATTATTCATTGCTGCCAATGTTTCATCTTCCTCTAACCCATATATGATGTCTGCTGGCTGGAAAGTTTGCTCCAGGCGAGGTATAGGGTGCTCCAGTGGATAATAAGGGCCGCGCCATGGTGGCGACCAGTTCCTGAATTCTTGCCAAGTATATCCATACCCTAACCCGAAAGTGGTGCCATGTTTCTTCAGTTTGATAGGCTTGGTGATTCCCTGGAGGTTCTTGCCGAGACCTTTGCCAAGTTCATACCCGCTCTAATTCAGTATACTTTCTATCTTGTTATCCCACCATTTATCTTTGTCCACGGTGTTGACTCGCTCAATGTGATGGTAGGTTTCTCCACCTAGCTTCCTTCTTCCTCCAATCGCTGGGATGGTCTGGCAACTGTATATGGGGTTACTCCCGTCGTCATAAATAATCACCTCTTGGTGATTCCACTCGAACTTCACTGCCTGGTGCAGGGTTGATGCTACAGCTCCAGCGGCGTGGATCCAAGGTCGTCCCAGTAGTAAGTTGTAAGATGCTGGGATGTCTATTACTTGAAAGTCAACATCGAACCAAGTTGGTCCCATTTGCAGACATAGGCTGATCTCCCCAATAGTGGACCTTTGGGAACCATCAAAACCTTTGACGTTGATCGCCCCGTCCTTGATTTCATGTAGACTCTTCCCCAATGTTCTGAGGGTCACTAATGGACAAATGTTGAGGCTGGACCCTCCATCAATCAAAGTCCTAGTGATGAAATAGTCTTCGCATTGCACGGTGATGTGCAACGCTTTGTTGTGGCTTAAACCTTCAGGGGGCAACTCATCCTCGTGGAAAGTGATTTTATGACTCTCCAATATCTGCCCGACCATGTTCGCTATCTCTCCTCTAGTTATATTGCTGGGTACGTACGCCTCGCTCAGTATCTTCATCAGGGCATTCTTATGCGTCTCGGAGCTCTGCAGTAGAGCTAGAATGGAGATCTGCGCTGGTGTTTTATTTAGTTGATCAACAACTGAGTACTCTTTGGCCTGTATCTTCCTCCAGAGATCATCGAGCCTAGTTTCAATAGGCCGTCCAGAGGTCTGGTTACTTGATTCAACTAAGTGCTCCGCAGTATAAATTCTGCCGGTCTTGGTCATACCCTATGCTGCAGTTGCTTCTCCAAACTTAGTTTTCCTTTTCCTTCTCGCCTCGGCGGTGTAATCCCAAGGAATGGCCTTCGTATGGAATGGTGTTATGGCTGACATTGCTACAGGAATGGGTACCCTTGTTTTGGGAGGTAACACAACAACTTCAAACGGCACAGGTGCCTTTGGAGACCCAAACTCCACCTCAATTGGTTTTGCGGTCTTTGTGGATGACGGTGTTTCAAACTCGAGAGGCACGGACATGTTTTCTTCAGCATCCCCAGAGGGCTGGATCTGGACTACAATTGGATTCAGTGTGACCGTTGGTTTCTTGGGCTCGTCACCTTCGGCAATTAATCCAATTGACCCTTTGGGTCCCAATCATCTTCCACCTCGATCATGTGCACACTTCCACCCTTTTGATCAGGCAAGGGATTGTTGCGAACATTAGGAGTAGGCTCCTTTGCCATGATGATTTTGTTGTCGATTAGAGCTTGGATTTTGTCTTTCAGAGATCGGCACTCATCAATGGTATGCCCTTTCATGTCGGAATGGTATGCACAGGTTTTATTTGGATTGACCCATTGGGAAGGATTTTCTGGAGTTATGGCAGGGATTGGGGTGACGTAACCGGCTGCTTTGAGTCTTTCATATAGTTGGTCGATTGGCTCGGCGATGGCGGTGTATTGCTTGGGAGATCTACGGTCGAAGTTAGTGTTGATACCCAATTTTTCCCTAAGTATTTTTATGTACTCAAAATATCCTCAAAATAGCATATACATGCATATATAAGCATTCCCAAGAGTTTTGGTATTTTTCCTTATTTTAAATCAATTTATTGTCTATTTTAACAGTACAAAATCCAATAATTATTCCCAAAATTATCATTTTTTTGTGGATAACTTATTTTATTCTCATATTTATACCAAATATAATTAAGGTAATTTTTTGTGTATTTTTACAAATTTGTTTGGTATTTTAAAGCTACATTGCATGTAATTGCAATTATAGCCCATCTTGTGATTTATGACATTTTACGTTTATATAATTAGTCCCAGCATTTTTTTAATATTTATATGATACTTATTTATCCAGTACATTTAATTTGTTTTTAAAATCAGTATTACCATTTTTATAAAATTAAAAGGGGAAAATTGGCTATTTAGCCTTATTGCATTTCAATTTTAGCCAATTTGGCACTCCATCTCAGCCCCAATTTAAAAACCCAATTACCCAGCCCAATTAACACGTCTACCCAACCCATACCCTTTCTATCATACCCAAACCCGTTCCCCATATAACCCGTTTAATCCCAGCCGTTGATCCTTTAGATCAACGACTCTCCTCTTCCCTTTCCTTTTTTAATTCAAAAGACCCTAAAACCCTACCTCATTTTTTCTCGACCGCCGCCTCTGAATCCTCTCCTCTCTCAACTCCCTCTCAACTTACCCCAAACCCTAGCCGCCGCCTCTCCTCGAAACCCTAATTTATGGCTTCTNTCATAGGATTCTGCAATGTCCTCTCCTATGAAGGATACCTCCTCATCAGGAAAATACGTCTTCAGAGGCTTGTATTCTCCGTCCAGGGGATTTTCGGCAAGATGATCTGCCAGTGCTTGTCCNATCTGAGTTCACAATTCCCTTTCACTCTCTCTTTCTGATACTCACACTGCTGTGGACTTTGCTCGCTTTCTTCTGCGTTCTTTACTTCTATACCGGTATGTTTCAATTAGTTTATACGCCCCAAGAACAATGTGTTTAATTCTGTCCGCATGTTTTCTAGCATATTATAACGTGTTTCCCCTTCTCTTACAGTCCAACATTTAAATAATCTGTGCAGTTGTTTGTTTGTTGTGAATATGATGCTTATGAATTCCCTTATCCTTTTTACCCCTTTGTATGTGATCTTATTTTTCAGGGCATAACAGCACCCCAATATTGCTGTCTATGATCCTGAACTGGGTTCATTGAACTCCTTAACTCAATCAATTCCCACTTCCCATTCTCCCCACTATGTGTTTGAGCCTTGACTTAGGTCTGATAGTGTCCTAATCACTATCCAGACCTTTGTCTGACCATCAAAAGGTCTGCTCCTAACTTGTTCATCTAGCAAGTGGTCAGGGGTGTGCCAACCTACCTTATGGCTAGGTATGACCACCACTTGTCATGGCCCCCTAATTCCCTTTCACTTTGCACTTACTCCTAGCTATAAGTTCTGCCCCTCTCTTGCAAGCCATGCTTTGGGACCCCTGAGCTCCCTCTGAACTTGGATGCCTGAGGGCTGGCTATTCCACACTGCACCATCCTGTTCATAATGGCATCCTGGGTGTAAGCAATGCCTGGAATCCCTGAGGTTCCTTGAAACTTTGAAACACCCTGGATAATGAGAAGGCTTTGGAGATCTGGACCCCGGAGTTGGTTAAATACATATTATTGGACATTAAGATTGAATTAGGCTGCTTGGATCTAGCTGTTAGTTTTTGATGTATTTTTATTATTTCAGTTGATTCATTGGGTTGTAATAACTTGCATAGAACTCGGGGAATCTAGTAAAAGGGTGTGGGAGGGGTTTTACTTTCTTGCATCAATAAAGGGTAGATATCATGACTTTAGGACTTTAATTTTTTCACTAGAAACACTGCACATAAGATGGTTTGATGTTTCTGATTCAAGTCACCTAGATACCATGCCTATAGGGTTTAACGTTTAATTATGATATAAGTCATCTAGAAATCCTGCCTATAGGACCTTAACGTTCATGTGATCAGTGCATATAGAAATCATGCCTATAGGGAATGCATATGCATTAGGCAAACTGTAGGGTAATTAAATAATTACCTCTTCTTACCAGTTCTTAACAGACTTTTTAAATCAGATATAGATATCATAGGATTCCGCATCAAGTTCGTCTGATTCTTCTTAAGCAATAACAATCTGTTAACTGGTCTCTAATGTCTTAATGTTTTCAGCCTCAATCTTTTGACAAAACTCTTTTGAATCAGTATACATTTGAGTTCTTCAAATCAGCACCTCTTCTGAAATGGTTTCTTTCTAAAATTCTGCCTAAACATTTTCCAACTAAGTTTTGGTCTTCCTGAAACTGTCTTTAAAACAGTTCTGCAGTTTACTCTTTCCTTAAGTATTTCTGACTCTGGAACTCCTTTTATGGTTTATACTCATGATTCTCTTAAAACTTATTTCTAAATCACTCGCTTAAAATACCTTAAGTTCTGACAATTGGATCCAAGTTGCCTAATGTGGGCTTCCTGTCTAAACGTATGTATCGAACCAGTCCGCTCGCTGCTTAATTTTTAATTTTAAAGACCAAACCAGTATGTGTAAAGGCATGCTAAACTAGATGTTATCTGATTTACAGGGTTTATGTGAGCCTTACCTGTTTGTCTGTTCGTTCCTCCTACTTGTTACTTGTTTTTGAATGTCGATTAGAATTTTTGTTCTTTAATCTCCATAAAGGCCCCCATCCCTTTCTTCCCCTTTTAGGATTAGAAGTCCTAATGCCCCGGGACTGATAGCTTGGGACGGGTAATAGCATGCGATAGGCAAACGATACCATTCCGCACTCCAATACCTTAATGGGGTGGGAAAGGGTAGACATGGAGATGATGATTACACGATAACACTATGCGTACAATTGAGTACCAGTGTTGTGCGAATGATCCATGTAATATATAAACCTAGGACCCCCTCCCTCTTTATTAGTTTAATAATTTTCTGAATCTTAAAAAGCTGTTGCACTTTCGACTTCTGTTTTTCACATAATTTTCAGATTGTTCGCACTAAGTACTTGACTTCTTCCTACTTGCACTTTTAACTAAACTGCTCCTTCCCTAAAATTCAGCATTTTTTTTAACCTTTTGTGCTCCTTATTTGTAATAGTTTTCTCGTATTTGCAATGCTTGCTTGTTTACTTATTTGTTTTCATTCAAAGTCACAATTGTAGCATGGACGGGAACCACACTAGTGGATCTTGAGGGGTGCCTAACACCTTCCCCTCGAGATAATTTCTAGCCCTTACCCGAACTCTGGTTCTTCATCTCAAATTCTTCCTTAAAGTGTCCTAATGCACTATAATCATTAGGTGGCGACTCTTCAAACTAAAAAACCCAATTCTCGCGAGGGAATAGAGTTGTCCTCCCGAATGTCGTATACCCGATTCCGAACTCCGTTTTGGAAGAAAAAGGGGGCGTCGACAGCATGGCGACTCTGTTGGGGACCCTTTAGGCTTTTACCATTTCATGTTATATGTGACTTTATTGTTTCCCTTTATTGCTTTTGTTTAATGCCTTTATTCGAAACTGACTTGTTTCTTTTTCTTTAATTACTTTCATTTACCGCTTTCCATCAATACCGTTGTAATTTTTGAGCAATTATTTTAATCATTTATTGTATGAACGTGAAAATACATGTCAATTTGTTTTATTCTTGTAAACTGCATCTTCAACATCATATTCCACTCGTGCCAAACAAATACTATAGCAACGCTTATAATGAGTAGTTGCGCTCTTCCAATACTATCACCCCCTAAATTTGGCAAAGGCATATTTGCGGTAAAACCAGTCGATCAGCAGTGCAGTCGACGGTTCCGTGCCTTTCCCTCTTGAGTTGTCCGCTCAAGGGTACCTGCCTAATACCCCAATAGAAACCTTACTCCATTTAAACTGTACATGCATCATGGTCAAACCTAGCCGAGTCAGTTATGTTGTCCACATAATGACTCATTAGGATAGCCTTGTCCAAAGTCCACCGGGTTTCCTTGAAACCCAAACGGACACCTCCATGTTTTGTGCATTTATTTGGAGAACTAAATGCTTGCTATGCTAATTATTGATTTAAATAGTTGACTCTGGTGGGGGTAAGGGCCTAACGCTTTGTTTTGCAGAAAATAGAGAACAAGGTCCCCGACTTCGTATGGTCAGTATACCCTCA
>NC_031996.1:6214340-6324267 GCF_001879085.1 Nicotiana attenuata | reverse complement strand
TTCAAATCAGCACCTCTTCTGAAATGGTTTCTTTCTAAAATTCTGCCTAAACATTTCCAACTCAGTTTTGATCTTCCTGAAATTGTCTTTAAAACAGTTCTGCAGTTTACTCTTTCCTTAAGTATTTCTGACTCTGGAACTCCTTTTATGGTTTATACTCATGATTCTCTTAAAACTTATTTCTAAACTGACTGCAGTCTATACTTCCGGCATTAGACTACTTTTCTAGAATCAGTACTTTCTAAATCACTCGCTTAAAATACCTTAAGTTCTGACAATTGGATCCAAGTTGCCTAATGTGGGCTTCCTGTCTAAACGTATGTATTGAACCAGTCCGCTCGCTGCTTAATTTTTAATTTTAAAGACTAAACCAGTATGTGTAAAGGAATGCTAAACTATAGGTTATCTGATTTACGGGGTTTATGTGAGCCTTACCTGTTTGTCTGTCCATTCCCCTTACTTGTTACTTGTTTTTGAATGTCGATTAGAAATTTTGTCCTTTAAACTCCATAAAGGCCCCCATCCCTTTCTCCCCCTTTTAGGATTAGAAGTCCTAATGCCCTGGGACTGATAGCTTGGGACGGGTAATAGCATGCGATAGGCAAACGATACCATTCCGCGCTCCAATACCTTAACGGGGTGGGAAAGGGTAGACATGGAGATGATGATTACACGATAACACTATGCGTACAACTGAGTACCGGTGTTGTGCGAATGATCCATGTAATATATAAACCTAGGACCCCCCTCCCTCTTTATTAGTTTAACAATTTTCTGAATCTTAAAAAGCTGCTGCACTTTCGACTTCTGTTTTTCACATAATTTTCAGATTATCCGCACTAAGTACTTGACTTCTTCCTACTTGCACTTTTAACTAAACTGCTCATTCCCTAAAATTCAGCACTTTTTTTTAACCTTTTGTGCTCCTTATTTGTAATAGTTTTCTCGTATTTGCAATGCTTGCTTGTTTACTTGTTTGTTTGCATTCAAAGTCACAATTGTAGCATGGCCGGGAACCACACTAGTGGATCTTGAGGGGTGCCTAACACCTTCCCCTCGAGATAATTTCTAGCCCTTACCCAAACTCTGGTTCTTCATCTCAAATTCTTCCTTAAAGTGTCCTAATGCACTATAATCATTAGGTGGTGACTCTTCAAACTAAAAAACCCAATTCTCGCAAGGGAATAGAGTTGTCCTCCCGAATGTCGTATACCCGATTCCGAACTCCATTTTGGAAGAAAAAGGGGGCGTCGACAGTTAGGGCGGGTCCTGGGGAAGTTTTGGCGAGTGGGAGGTGATTGGTAGTGAGAAGGCTGAGCATTGTAGGCTTGGTAGACGGGTGCGGGTTGGGAATATCTTGGTGAGGTAGGTTGATATGTGGGGGACGGGGATGATTGGTAAGTAGGTGGTGGAATTTGGTAAGAAGGTGGAGGTGCTTGGTAATTAGGGATAGGTTGATATGTGAGAGGAGGTACTGGGTAAGCTTGGTATTTTACTGGGGACTTCGTTCTCTATGCAACCATCACGGCACTCACATCCTTTTTCTTGGACGTGCCACCAGATTGTAGGGCTTTGTTGGTAGCCTGTAATGCCTCAAAATTAGTAACCATACCGCTTTTAATGCCTTCCTCGATCCTTTCTCCTAGCTTGATGATGTCGGAGAATTTCTGGCCCTCTATCAGCATCAACCTCTCATAATATTGTGGATCCTGAGCTCGGACGAAAAATCTGTTCATTTGTTCTTCTTCTAAGGTCGTCCTGACCTTAGCAGCCTCGGATCTCCATCGAGTAGCATACTCGAGGAATGTCTCAGTAGGTTTCTTTTTCAGATTCTGGATGTAGAAGACATCTGGCGCATTTTCTCTGAACCTGTCCATGAAATCGGACGCCATTCCTACCCAGCTTGTCCACTTCTTGGGATCTTGGCTAATGTACCAAGATAGCGCATCGCCTTTCAAACTTCTCATGAAGAGCTTCATGCGAATCTTTTCATCTCTTCCGACGCCGACCGGCTTATCACAGTATGTCCTCAAATGGACTCTAGGATCCCCTGAGCCGTCAAACATCTCGAACATAGGAGGTTTGTACCCCTTGGGAAGTTTGACGTCTGGCTGAATGCAAAGATCCTCATAATTCAGCCCTTCAATACCTTTGTTTCCTTCAACACCCTGGACTCGGCTAGTCAGTTTCTTGAGCTCGGCAGCTAGGTTCTTGATGAGAGAGTCTTTGTCATCAGATTCCGGTGTGTTTGTAATGGGTTGAGCATATTGTGGTAGGGATTCCACATAGATAGGAGTGTGGTGGGGATGATCATTGGGTGGTTCGGGGATGAGGAGTGGGGTGTTGTTGTGACATGTGTTGCAATTTTGATGAGTAGCGGGTTGTTTCTGCGGCTTCGGGATGTTCTGTGGAGGTATGGGTTTTGAGCATTGGGAAAGTTGACGTCTGGAGTAGTGAGGGAGAATGACAAGCTTGACAAGTTCCGAACTTGGTCTAGTTCTTCTTGAAATTTTAGTAACTTCTGTTCGAGCTGGGCGGCACTTTCTTTGGACACCTGAATACCCTGAGGAACCTCTACCCTTTCAACCGAGTTCTCCTTCCTGACGTTGTTCAAATCTTCCATTTTTGCTTTGCTCTTGTTTTTTATAGGACTTGGAGGAGGAGGAGATGGAGGGCCCTTAGATCTTGTGGAGTAGGATGATGATGCCAGAGTGCACGAACTAACCTTTTGGGGAGGGGAATAAAACAAAAGTAAAAATAACAAAAAAAAGGTAATAAGTTAGTACGGGTTATGAGAAAAATGTTGCAATATTTAAACACATAATGCAAGAATATAAATCGTGTCCTAATTTGGGTGCCTCGTTGTGCCCGAGGTAGGCCTAGCGACAAGTTGATTTGGAGAACTTATAATGCTAAATGCCTCATTTTATTGATAAAAATAAGACGAATCCCCAAAACGACACTAAAATTGCAGAAAGTAAAATGTCACTAATGGCCATTGGCCTTATTACATTTTAAAGCAAAAGAAAAGACTCCTAACTACTTGGTCCCAGAAGGACCTTCCCCAGACTCGGCATCTTTAGCTCCATCCAGGCTGGATTTCCAAAAGAGAAGGTAGATTCCCCAAATATTTGCATACGAGAGTCTGGTCACTGGAATGAAGGTCTTCCCACCAACTTAGCAACCTTGGGTGAATGTTGGTTACCATGCCGAACTTGCAGATTTCGTGCCTCATCTCTGCAAAACAAAGTGTTAGTCCCCTACCCCACCGGACTCGACTATTTAAATCAATAATTAGCACAATGGCATTTAGTTCTCCAAATAAATGCACAGAATATGGTGTTGTCCGTTTGGGTTCCAGGGGAACCCAGTGGACTTTGGACAAGGCTATCTTAAAGAGTCATTATGTGGACAGCATAACTGACTCGACTAGGTTTGACAGTGATGCATGAACAGTTAAATAGAATAAGGTTTCTATGGGGTGCTAGACTGGTACCCTTGAGCGGACAACTCAAGAGGGAAAGGCACGGAACCGTCGACTGCACCACTGATCGACTGGTTTTACCGCAAATATGCCTTTGCCAAATTTAGGGGGTAATAATATCGGAAGAGCGCAACCACTGATTAAGCGTTGCTATGGTATTTGCTTGGCACGAGTGGAATATGATGTTGAAGATGAAATTACAAATTGTCACGTATTTTCACGTTCATAATAATTACAATAATTGCTCAAAAATTACAACGGTATTGAAGGAAAGCAGTAAATGAAAGCGTTAAAGAAAAAAAAGAAACAAGAAGCCAAGTCAGTTTCGGATAAAGGCATTAAACAAAGCAATAAAAGAAAACAATAAAGTCACATATAACATGAAGTGGTAAAATCCTAAAGAATCCCCAGCAGAGTCGCCATGCTGTGGACGCCCCCTTTTCCTCGCGAAATCTGGTTTACGACATTTGGGAAGACAACTCTATTCCCGTTTGGGAATTGGGTTTTTTGGTTTTGAAGAGTCGCCACCTAATGATTAAGTGCATTAGGACACTAAGGATTTTGAATTGAAAACCAGAATTCGGGTAAGGGCTAGAAATTATCTCGAGCGGAAGGTGTTAGGCACCCCTCAAGATCCACTAGTGTGGTTCCCGGCCATGCTATGTTGTGACATTAAATGCAGACAAATAATTCTATACACAAAGGTCGCAAATAGGTACGTGACAAGCATGTTGAGATTAAGACCTAAGTGGTCTCACACTTTGTTTAAGAAAACGTCCAAGTACAGAAATTTAAATAAAAGAAATGAAATTTAGAAGACAAGAATAGTGCAGTAAATTAAAGAAGAGTTTTGGGTGGCTGAAACAAAGACAGAATTTTATTGATAACAAAGTTACATAAAAAAAGGGGTCCTAGGTTTGAAAAACACATGGATCATCCACACAACACTGGTAGCCAATCGTACGCATGGTGTTATCGTGTGATCATCATCTCCATGTCTACCCTCCCCACCCCGTTAAGGTATTAAGTGCGGAATGGTATCGTTACCTACTGCGTGCTATTACCCATCCCACCTATCAGTCCCGGAGGCATTTGAGACTACTAATCCTAAAAGGGGAGGGAGTTAGGCTTTTCAGAGTTTAAAAAGGTAAAAAAGCTAGGGCGACAATTAAAACACGTAAACAATTAGAGGGGAACTGGTAGCAATTAAGGGCTCAAATAGGCCTCCTCATTTGAAAAAAACAACTTATTTAGCACGACTGACGAATACTGGTTAGGTCTTTAATTAAAATTAATGCAGGAAAAGTTTATTTACCACATATTTCCCAGATAGGGAGTCCAGATTAGTCCTGCTTAGATGTAGTTGTCGAAAACTGACAGTTGGTTAATTACTTAACTATTTGCCTGCGCGTTAAACGGGACTTGTAGACATGATATCTACTAATTCAGGAACGGAGGAATAAACTGATTGCAATAAGAATTGTTGGTTGTAAGCTCTGCAAGTGTTTGAAATTACCACTGATTTTAGATTTAAGAGCGGGTGGGCGATTCAGATTTAGTTGATAGCTCCTATGGGCATGCTTTCTAGGTGCTACTGATTTTACCGCTGTTTATTGTCATGCAGAGATCCTATAGGCAGGTCATCTATATGTAATTGGTTATTTTAAATCCTATAAGCAGATTTGCCTGGTGACAGGTGCATATGCAAAATGCAGGAAGTCCTATAGGCATAATATCTATATGATATGCAGAATTTCAGCAACGATTTATGGGCATGGTATCTATGTGAGATGCAGAGGTGTGAAAATAGTAATTCCTAAGGCATGGTAGATGTTAAATTTTGAAAGTAAGTATCCTACAAACATGATTTCTATGTGAGATGCAGAATTAGAAAGTAAACAGCCTAAAACATGATTTCTATGTGAGATGCAGAATTTGAAAGTAAATATCCTATAAACATGATTTCTATGTGAGATGCAGAATTAGAAGGTAAATATCCTAAAACATGATTTCTACCCTTTGGCAAGCATACAATCTCATCCCTTTTCACTATGCACCACAGTAGTTATTACAGAATTTATTACAGACCAAATGAATCAGAGGAAGCAATAAAATTACATCAGTGATTACATCTAAATCATCAGCCTAACCCAGACTCAGAGTCTAATAATATGAGATAAACCAACTTCCGGGATCGGATTTTCAAAGCCTTTCTCTTATTTGGGATGCGTCAAAGTTCCAAGGAACTTCAAGAATTCCAGGCAATGCTTACACCCCAGATATCATTGCAGAATCAGATTATAGTGCAGTGTGGAAGGGCCAGCCCTCAAATGTCCAAGTTCAGAGGGAACTCAAGGTCCCAAGGCAAGGCTCATAGGAGGGGGGCAGAACTTAGAGACTAGGAGTAAGTGTATGTGCAATGAATGGGAATTAGGGGGGAGCCAGGGCAGGCTGATGGTCATGCCTAGCAACTGGGATGTTGGCACACCCCTGACCAGCCTGTCAGCCTTAGAATTGGGGAGTTAAGACCTTATTGAAGGCCAGGTTTAGCCCTGTGCAGCAATTGGGATGCTGCCAGGCCATACCTTAACTCAGCACATATAGGGGAATGGGGGTATGGGAGCAATTGTTTATACTAGCAGCAAGAAACAAAGAGAGAACAGGCAAGGAATATAGATACTTTAAAAATTAACTTTGTAGAGAATTGAAGGCAGGCATGTATACAGGGACTGTAAATAAACACATTAGAGAGATGCTGAAATAAATCTTAGAGCATACCAGATCAAAGAAGCAAGTAAGGAGAAACAGTAGACTTATGAGAGCCAAAGTGCAGTCAAGAAGCAAGAGCATAGGTTTAGAAGGGAGTTGTGATTTTTGTATGCTTAATCGTGTGTGTGCTTTTAGAATTGTGTCCTGTATTTATAGTGCAGAAAAGAAGCCGAAATAGGTAAGAAAAATAGTTTGAAAATCAATCACACAAGGTTTCCCTTTAATTAAGGGACTCTGATTTCAAACGGCAAGGTAAATAAGGAAAGGGGTTAATTAAACACTTTTTAGAGTAATGCAAGAAGGGTAAATACAAAATAGTTATTTAAGGAAAGGGTTTTGACAGTACACGGTCATGCAAATTAAGGAAAGGAAATCAATTGACAGCCACGCAATCAAGAGTCAAAAATTTTGTATGAATGAACCAAGTCAGAAAAAGGTAAAGAGAGGCTTTACTTAAGAAGAATCAGTAGTAATCAATTAACCCCTAAAAAGGGTTCTTATTTGAACACAAGTTGGAAAACCTTTCGAAGAAAAATTTTAACACGCATATAAAAGGGATTATCATGCTAATCAGAAATATCTTAGTGTAGAAGAATTCATACACGAAAGGATTCTAACTCAGTACATGGATTCCAAAGTGAGTTTGAGAGAGTCCGGGGCTCAAATAGAACCCTAGTCCAAAAACACAAAACCAAACTCGCCAAAAACCCCAAATCCTAGGGTTTTCGACTTGAATCAAATGCAAAGAAGAGAAAACACGCAGGTATAGTAGAATGTTCAATGCAAACAGAGTAAGGGAATTAATTCGAAACACAATGAGAGTAGAAGAAACAGTAGAGGAAAATATGCTTAAGCAGGCATAGTAAGAACACTTAATGAACATGGTAGGAAAATACAGTAGGTGAAGCATAATCAAGTCATAGTGGAAGGCAAGTAGCAGAACATAGCGTGTGAAAACATAGCATAGAAACATAGTATAGAAACACGGTAGAAGGAAGAACAAAATATCGCAAACATAGTTAAAAAAAAAGGAAACATAAGAACATAGCAGAGACAAACATACACAAGAAAGGGAAAAGAAAAGTCGGAAAACATTTAAGCATTTTTCAGAAACACTAAGAAAGAAATGACTTTGAAAGTAAAAATTTTAAAGAAAAGTTGGGGAAACCTCTTAAAAACTCAAAGTAAAGCATGAATACACACAGATCTGAAGAGAATCGGAGAAAAACCTCGACAGCTAGGGTTTCAGATGAACCCTAGAATGAGAAAGGCTTCGAAAATGTCCGATCTAAGTCGGATAAGACCGGGAACAGGCTCAGGAGGCCAAGATGTGCCGGAGCCAGGCCGGAGATGGCCGGAAACCTCAAGTCGGCGGAGGTCTGGGTGGAGACCTTTGAGGTCTAGCCTCAAACCTTCGAATAGGGGGTGAGTATGAGGGTTTCATGGCCTGAGAAGCCATGGAAACCGGCGAGAATTGCAAGGATTAGGGTTAGCTTGGGTGGCGACGACTAGGGTTTGCAGAGAGAATGGGAGAGGAAGGGGATTCAAGGGCGGCGGGTTAGGAGAAATGAATTAGGGTTGGGGGGTTTGGTAAATTAAAAAGGAAAGGGTGTGTTTGGGCCGTTGATCTTTTAGATCAACGGCTGTGATTTAAAAGGGGGTCCGGTCGGGTAATTTAATTGGGTCAGGGGTTGGGTTGATTTTAGGAATTGGGCCGGTTGAAATTGGGTTTAAATTGGGGGCTGTAATGTGGCTATAATTGAAATGCAGATGGGCTATATATTAAATAGCCAATTTCCCCTTTTAATTTAATTAAAATAGTTAAAATAATTTTGATAAAAAATTTAAAAGCACGAAATTAATTAATAATATATAAATGTTAATCTAAAAATATTGGGAGCAATTTTATAATTGTAAAATGCTATTAATCGCAATATAGGCTATTAGCTTAGAAATATCAAAAAAATTTATAAAAAAAATACAAAAATCACCTTAATTATATTGTGATGTAAATATGAGGATGGAAATAAATTACTCACCAAAAAGATAGTTTTGAGAATAATTATTGGATTTTGTACTGCTAAAACAAATAATAAAATGATTTTAAAAAGCTTTAAAAATTAGAAAAAATATCAAAATTCTTGGGCATACTTATATATGCATGTACATGCTATTTTTGAGAATATTTTGAGTATAAAAATAGATAGGAAAAAATTGGGTATCAATAGCTGCCCCTCTTTTCCTGGGAAGGATGGAAGAGTTGTCGGGTAAAGATATGATGACCAATTTTGACCGAAAGAAACGACTTGAAAAGATTTTGACCGAGCTCTAGTTCCTAAGCTGCCTACATATCCCTGGTCTTACAGGAATTAGGTCATATGTAGTTCAGGATACATCGGCGGAATATGCCGATGGAGGTTCTGAGAAGGACGGACGCAATATTTAGGTTGGGAAGGATGGTCAGCGGCCGATGGGCTGTGGGAACCGGAGCGAGACCGCTCCTGCTGTAATGGCCGTTGCCAACTGGTGTACCTGCGAATGAGCAATACCAACATATTGTGCATAAACTTAAACGTGATACAAGTTCCCGTTGGACCATAAATGCTGTCTTTGGACGGGTAGGATGACGTCCTCAGACTATGACGTCCTGGGCCATGAAACGTATAATAAAAGATTCACAGGCTATGAAATGACGTTCTCGGGCTATGATAATGGTGCCTCCGAACCATGATGCCTTTGAATAATGATGTGCAAAATGTAAAGCGGGGGTCCTCAGGCCATGGCATGGCGTTCTCGGGCTATGAAAATGATGCCTCCGAACAATGACGCCCTTGGACAATTTGGCGATATTTCAGCCCATGAAATGCAGGATTTGGCGATATTTCAGCCGATGTAAAGCATAAATATAAATGGCGATATCTCAACCGACAAAGGATTTAAATGCAAACTGGCGATCTTTCAGCCGATATAGCGGTTTAAATGAAGTTGGCGATATTTCAGCCGATATAAAGCATAAATATAAATGGCGATATTTCAGCCGACAGAGATTTAAATATAAACGGGCGATCTTTCAGCCGATATAGTGATTTAAATGAAGTTGGCGATATTTCAGCCGATATAAAGCATAAATATAAATGGCGATATTTCAGCCGACAGAGATTTAAATATAAACTGGCGATCTTTCAGCCGATATAGCGATTTAAATGAAGTTGGCGATATTTCAGCCATGCAGGATGGAGGTGGAACTTAACCTCGAAAGGCAAAAAGGTAGCCTTATGCAGTGCAGGGAAATGCGGGATGGAGACAGTGCTTAGTCTCGGAAGGCAGAAAGGTAGCCTTATGCAATGCAAGTAAATGCAGGATGGAGACAGTGCTTAGTCTCGGAAGGCAGAAAGGTAGCCTTATGCAATGCAGGAAATAAAGGTGAAGAGTAACGAAATATCTTAGCTGATAGCTGATAATTGATTGCGTCATTGTGGCTGCTGGGGATGTCGTGTGCGGATAGCTCTTGTAAATAGGCGATGATTCTAAGAGTTGTATTCCTGAAAAATATGAGTACGTAACCATATCTGATGTTTTGGGGTGCCTGCATACAAAGAAAAAATCGTGAGTTCTGTAGAGGGGGAAGGTTAGTTCGTCTTCCCGTAGACCTCGCTTGTCGTACTCGCTCTTGCTTTCATTGGGGTAGCGTCGCTAAACAAAGCAATTTTGATAGTAGCCGTGTATGATTTAATAAAAAATATGATGTAAATACATCATTTAAAAATGATTTTTTAGATGAACCAACGACTGCGACGCGGTTCAAGATATCGCGACCTCTTTTGCTCCGGAATTTTGAGGGTCCTCCTCAAAATTCTCACTCGAGGGCTGCCGACAAAGCCTAAAAGGGCTAGATTTATTTCAAAAAATCGAGACCCAGCTCTCACTCAAGTCGAGCTCAGAAGTCCCGGTGACCTAAATTTGCATCAAATCAATCCAAGCTTAGTCCGAGGGATAACAGAGGACTTCAAGAAGCGTCGCATTAATCAAATTAAAAAACCGAGGGTTACTATTGTTATGTTCCGGATCCGGTATTCGGACCAATCGCTAAGGTCGTACACCTGGACTTTTCACAAACGAAAACAG
The DNA here is from genome assembly GCF_001879085.1 of Nicotiana attenuata. NCBI lineage: Eukaryota > Viridiplantae > Streptophyta > Magnoliopsida > Solanales > Solanaceae > Nicotiana > Nicotiana attenuata. Next base: position 6,313,889 of record NC_031996.1, on the reverse strand, counting down.
AATGGAGTTCAACACAAATTGAAGGCAAAATGAAGATATTATTATATTAATAAAAGATGATTTACAAAGCCCGCGAGGGGCCCTTACACAGAAACGAAGAAGCATAAAACAACAGACAAAGGCCTAATCTACTTTCGAGGGATTATCTTCAAGAGCAACATACTCAAGAACCTTTTTTGGAGACTTCACTTCGATCTTTAGAACGTTGCCTTCGAGAATCTCCTCCGAAGCAGCAATAGATGAAGAAAAGGCTATAGCCTATCAAAGAGAAAGCTTTTGACAAGCAAAGAAAATTGTGGCATGGTGAAAAGCTTGGCGAGTACGGGTCTCATCAGAACTACTATTGTGAAGCCACTTCTTGAGATGTTGTACCGGTGTGGGATGCAAAAGTTAGTAGATAGTGCCACCTCACTCCATAGAAAGCAAAAGGAGTGAAGCGCCATACCAGGTTGAAGTTAAGAGAGATGGGCAGCAGTTTACAGTCCACATATCTTCTGATACGGAAAAAATCTGATGCCCTCCTCTCATTGATTCGGGCCAACAACAACAACTCAGCATAGTTCCTCTCAGAGGGGAAAGGTTTTGAAGAAGAGCCATGGCATAACTGATGAGGTTGCTGCCTTATGACCTTATGGTCACAGGTTTGAACCATAAGAATAAGAGATCAGAAGAGGATACAGAAAAAGGGAAGGACTAAAGATTGTTGAAGAAAGAATGAATGAAGCTTTAGTTTCAGAAATCCCTTATTTATAGAGGAATAGCGACGAAACTGATGGCGCATTCAATGTTTTTTGGGAAACGGACCGACAGAACACTCAATGCTTCTGGGGGAATGAACCGACGGGTTGTTTCAATCGTTTCAAACGCCAGCGTCGTCAGCATAACTTCATCACAAGAGGTTCGAGACAGTCGAAGTCAAAATCGTTTCTTATCTTTTTATTCTAAGAAACGCGGGGACTATCTATATACGGCTAAAATCGGAGAGTTCGACTTTAGGGCTGCTGTGGCACTCCAACGCCCGACCTCGAGGAGCTCGAAGTGGAATTTGAAGGCGGACCCCGAGGTTCTTCCCTCGAGGGGGCACATCGAAGGTCAATCTCAGAGCGGCATGAGTCGGTGATCGACATGGAAAGGCGGGAAATCCCCGAGGGCACACGATAAGGACTGACAGAGTCTGCAAGAATAGTATAGATCCGCACTGAGCCGTTATACAGCAGTACTAGTAGCATTTATTCATCATTTATTAGACATGTGCTATATTGGGATTCACTCCTCCTATATAAAGGGGACCTTTGTCATTTTGTAAGATACCTTTATATTGAATAACATACAACATTCTCTGCCCTCTTTGCAAAAACAACTATTCTTCACATTTATTGCTTCTTCTTACATTGTTCATTCATTGTTCATTTACTGTTCTTCATTTATTTCTCATTATTAATCGTAAAAGGCCATCTTTAAGGCCCTCGTTACCATTGATTCTTTGTCAACAATTCATCGTTATTAGCTCCGTCTAGACCTCGAGGTCCTACTTCAGCCAGCTCGAGGCCCAGCTTTGTGACCCCATTGGTTTGCATATCTTATTCTCTTTTCTTATACCTGGCATCTATTGCTTAACAACTAGTATTAAAATAAATCACGTATTTTTAGAACCACAAAATCAAATATAATTGTAGTTACCATTTTCAAGGTAAACAAAGCTCAATATGGCAAACAGTTATTTATGCCCAATTTAACAACTCATAACCTTAAACATACTTCTAAACAACAGTTACGAGTCATCACATAGTCATATAATCAATAAAACATGAACAATAAGCTCACATAGTCCAAACAAGGCATAAACATAAGCCAACCATTTGCCGGATAAGGTCAAAACCTAGCTACACAAACATGTTCCCGCCTCACATATACGTGATTCCTAAATCAAGCAACAAGTAGCAGATAGATCACCTATGGAGAGAATTCCATCTTACAAGGAGAGATAAGAAACATACCTCCACTGGGTAGTCTTTAATCATCCAAAATATCTTTTCTTCTCAAATCAACCTCAAATGAGTCGTATCTAGTCGAATACAACTCAATAATGTCAAACAAGCCATAGGAATCAATTCCACAAAATAAAGGTTCAGTTTTTAATCAAATTCCCAAAAGTCAATAAAAGTTAACCATGGCTTGCATGGTCAAAACCGAGTCAAAGGGTACATCCCGACTACCTATAACTCCACGAGTCCAAATATGTGATTATATTTCAAAACTGAGTCCAAATCTACTCCCAAATCCCCAATTTACACTCTCTATAATTGTAGACAAAATCCCCAAATTTCTCTTTCAAATTCCATAATCTATGTGTAATAATCCATGAAAACAAGATATATTATCAAAATCAAGTAGAATCACTTACCTTCTTGCCTTGTATGAAAATCTCTTCAAAATTACCCCTCTCCAAGTATAGGGGTCCATAATACGAGAGAATGGGCTAAAATCCTAAAACTAGAACTTATATTAGTCTGCCCAGCACTACGCTTTGCGAAGCGGCATAAGCCTCACATTTGTGAAGTACAAATCTGCCATTGCCTCAAAACCCGCTTTGTGAATGCGGAAAAAACCTTGCGAACATGAAGCACAAACACCCCAAACCTACGCAAATGTGATCCCCTTCCTGCGATCCCGAAAGCTAAACTCTAGCCTACCTTACTACTCTGTGAACGTGACACACAAGGCGTAAATGCAAAGACCAATTGACCACAACCTACTGCGAAAGCGACCATCGGTCTACGAAAGTGAAGAACAAAACCAAAAGGCTCCAAAATCCTTCTCCGCGATCACGAAGCTCACCATTCACCAGTAAAATCTATAGCCTTAAACATGCTTCGGGTGGTGCAAAACTCACCCGAGCCACCCGGGATCCCTTCCAAACATACCGGCAAGTTCGTAAAAACTACCCGAACCTATCTAAATCTTTCAAACACATACAAGATCATCACATCAACGAATTAAGGATCAAACCACAATATGAACTTCATAAGTTCATAAGCATCTAAACATCCAATCAAGCATATAATTCATGCCTAACCACTTCAGATCACAATCAAACACAAGTTCCATTCAGCTAAACGAACCTATTCCAAGTTCTGAAACAACAATTGAAACCCGATATCATCAAATTCAACTTCCGATCAAACCTATAAACTCTCCAAATCTTCAAATTGCCATCTTCTGACAATTAGAGTCAAAACCTTCTAGGAACCTCCAAATTCAAATCCGAACGTACACCCAAGTCCAAAATTATCATAGGAACCTATTGATTTTATCAAATCACCAATCTGAGGTCGTCTACTAAAAATCACTCCTTGGTCAACTCTTATAATTTAAGATTCCAACAATGGAACTAAGTGTTTTAATTCACTCATAAACCTTCCCGAGACAAAACCAATTATCCTCACAAGTCACAACACAACAAACAAACATACAGGAAGCGTTATATAAGGAAATGGGTCTCAAATACAGAAAATAACTGACTGAATCGTTACATTCTCCCCCTCTTAAATAAATGTTTGTCCTCTAACGAGTTTAGAATCATACCTGAAATGTCAAAAAGATTAGGACATATGCTCCATATATCATGCTCGGTCTCCCATGTTGCTTCCTCGACCGGTTAACCTCTTTTCTAAACCTTCATTAATGCAACATCTATAGACCTTAACTTACGAATATACCTATCCAAAATGGCCTCTAGTTCTTCTTCATAAGCCAGATTCTCATCCAACTACACTGAACTGAAAGCCAACACACGTGACTGATTCTCATAATACTTACGAAGCATAGAAACATGAAATACCAGATGAACTCCCAACAAGCTGGGTAGCAAAGCAAATTTGTAGGCCACCTCACTAACTCTCTCTAACACCTCAAATGGACCAATATACCGAGGGCTCAACTTTCCCTTCTTCCCACCATGCCCTTCATAGGCGAAACTCAAAGAAGAACCTTCTCAACCTCCATGAAAACCACATCGCGAATCTTCCTATCAACATAACTATTTTGCCTAGACTGCCCTGTACGAAGCGACTCCTCAATTAATTTCACCTTCTCCAAAGCATCATGAACCAAATTTCTGCCCAACAATCTAGCCTCACCAGGCTCAAACTAACCAACCGTACAACGACATCGCCTCCCATATAAGGCCTCATAAGGAGCCATCTAGATACTAGGATGATTGGTGTTGTTGTATGAAAACTATGCTTATGGTAGAGAGTGATCACACTAGCCTCTGAAATCAATAACACATGCCCTCAACATATCCTTCAAAATCTGAATGGTCTGCTCAGACCATCTGTATGAGGGTGAAATGTAGTGCTCAGCTCAACCTACGTGCCCAAATCATGCTAAAAACTCTTCAAAATTGCAATGTAAACTGAGTGTCCCGATTCGAGATGATGGAGACATGCATACCATGCAAGCAGACAATCTCTCTGAGGTGGATCTAACTTCTCTAAAGTGTGAGAAGTCATGACCCCAACGAAGTTTGCCGACTTAGTCAGTCTATCCACAGTGACATAAACAATGTAAAATATCTTCAAAGTCCATGGCAGTCTTACCACAAAATCCATGAATGCGCTCCCACTTCCACTTCGGTATCTCTAACCTCTAAAGAAAAACACTCGGTCTCTAATGCTCATACTTGTCACGACCCGAAATCCCACTTTGAGGATCGTGATAGCACCTAGTTCTTAGGACTAGGTAAGCTTAGAACATGTTGAGTTATTAACAAATTAAAACCATTTAAGCTATCAAGTATAACTAGTAAATGGCATAACATAACTAAAAATAAGTATTTAATCATACAATCCCAAAATCGGTAGTACAAAGTCATAAGATCCACTAAGTCTACTAGAAATATCATATTAAATATTGTTCAGGAATGAAGGTAAATAGTAGTAATGAAAGACAATAGAAGGTGACTCTGAGGCCTGTGAATGCAATGGCAAGTATACTTTGAAGTCTCCGCAGTAAATCACAAGCAGCTAATTAACGTACGACACGCTCCAAGGTGCATGGATCTGCACAAAAATGTGTAGAAGCATAGTATAAATACACCACAGTCAGTACCCCGTAAGTATGAAGACTAACCCCGGTAAAGTAGTGATGAGGTACATTTAAGATACTTCTAGACATAATAACCTATGCGAAGTATTACTATAAAACTAACAGAGGAACAAATATCAATATAGAGCTAAACATGTAAGGAATAACAATATGATTCTAGCAATGGATAATAAAAGCAACAAATAGCAGCAAGGAGTAAATAGGTGATAACGCAGCAAAATAATCAAAACACAGTTAAAGTACCCATGAAACCAATTTAAGGAAAACAAGTGACAACCAGATAATCAAGTCGTTCTAAGACAAGGTTTATAACGAGAGTCACCCCGAGTTACCACACCTCATAAGTCACAACTCATGAGTCCCAAATCGCGAATTATATTACATGGCGTCTCGTGCCCACATTATCAGTCACAACCGCACGGACAACTCACGTGCTTCTCAGACAACTCACGTTCCAATATCACAATCCGCCTAGCATGGTCACAGGCTCACTATCACAATCCACCTGGTGTGGTCACTGGCCAATATCACAATTCACCCGGCGTGGTCACTGCTAACAGTCCAACCATATCGCCGAGAAAGCATATATGCTAGAATACATGTGCATGATCAAAGAGTATCAAGTTTCATACTCTTAAACTGGTATAAATGACATGTTGCGGTGTATCCATGTGCAAGTGTGCTATAAATACCCAAGTCAACCAATAATATCATACACTTCGAGTAGCACATTCTAAACCATACCATGAGTCACATAATATACATGAAACACACAAGGAACATCACACCATTACACGAATATCATCAATAATATGCCCCCAAGCTATCACATATTATCCATGAGCCCTCTTGTCTTGCTGCGTGTGCAACAGTATAGTAAATTCCCGCCTTATCTCGGTACACGCGTATCAATAATTATCCCACATTGTCTCGCCACATGCGCAAACCCAATATATGTATATAGCCTACCTTTTCTCACCAAATGTACAATATCAATAATAACAATAGCAAGGCAGAATCTCGTGCAAACACCCCCACAATCCTCTCAACAGGACCACATGTGCCAAGAAAACAACAACACAACATAACAACTTGCACAACACGTGCCCATATGCCACAACATTTCCATAACAACAATATCAATACCATAATAATACATAGCCCACGGCTCAACAACACTGAGTATGAAAACAACAACAATAGCAAAAGATTACAAAAAGTAAATCAACACAAAAATTACAACAACACAATGAAATAGAGGAATAAACTCGACAACAAAAGAGATAACACGTAATAACAACTTCAAATATGAATAACTCAACTATGAAAGAGGTAACATGTTATGGAAACATCAAATAAGAATAACTCAACAATAAAAGAGAGTACATGCAAATAGAAGAGATAACAACTTCAATCAAAGCATATAAGAGTAAACTTGACAATGGAAGATATAATGTGATATGACAACATCAATTAAATTCCTATAACAAAATCTAAGAGTCTAAACTGGTCAATTTTCATATATAAGGTTGTGTACATACTCGTCACCTCGTGTACACATCTTTCACGTAATTCAAATAGTGCAATTAAGCAATTCACTATGGGATAGTTTCCCCCACACAAAGTTAATAAGATACTTACCTCAAAATCCATCAATCAATACCCTAAAAATGCTTTTCCTCCAAAAGTAACCTCCACTCAGTTCAAATCTAGCCAAAAATGATTTAAATATTATCAAACAATGCAAGAGAAACCACTTTCAATTGATAAAGTCAAGATCTTTACACAATTCCCCATAAGTAAACAAAAGTCAACCTGGGACCTCTTTGATCAAAACCCGAGTCCAATGATAGGTCTCGACTACCAATAACCCCACGAGTCCATATTTTATGTGTTTTGTTTTCCAAGCCAAGTCCAATTCAACTCTCAAATCTCACATTTCATTTTTCAAAACATATACAAAATTCCCAAAATTTCCCTTCAAATCTCATGTTTTGATGTTAAATCTAGTGGTGGATTGATGTAAATTTGAAAGATATATGTTAGAATTACGTACCCCAAGCTTGTAGATGAAGGTCCAGGTTTAAACCCTTCAAAATCAAACTCCCAAGTCCCTGAAGTGGTGAAGAATGAAATAAAAGTCCAAAAATCCTGTTTATATACAAAATAAGATCTCCCACAATGCTGACCGCATCTTTTATAGTGTGGTCCGCACTTCCAACCACACTTCCAATTGTGCGGTTGCAATCCAAGTGTTGCGGTTGCAATCAAGCAGTGACTCCAGTTCTAGACTTTATTAAATTGACCATAACTTTCTATAAAAGATTTCTAAATAATAAATGGTTTGATTTTCTAGAAGCTAGATTCAAAGGACTACAACTTTAGTTTTTGGATCAATCCCAAATTCACCATAGCTTGAGAGATATATATGCTCCTGAAATCAAAACAACAAACTTACAGATTTCCAGTTGCGGCCCTCAGTGCGGTCTGCACTTTGGCCATTGCTTCTGCACTCAGGGGTTTGTAAATGCACTTGAGGCTTTGCCTCAGCACTCCAAAAGTTCCCTTAGCACTCCAAAAAGTGCCCTCGGCACTCCTATAGCTCCAGAATATCATCAAAGTGCCGAAATGCTCAAACTTGTTCAAAACTCACCCAAAACTCTCGGGACCACGTCCTATGTCCCAACAATTCCATAAACACTATCCGGTCCTATCCAACATCTCAAAACACATACTGAAATACCACATCAAAAGGATCAATGACCAAACCACATGTTAAACTCTCTTAAGTTCGTAAACTTTTAAAACTTCCAACAAAGTGTCCAATTCATTCCTAACCAACTCGGATCACAACCAAACTTTTCACACAAGTCCCAAGTGACAAAAAAGAACCTATTCCAAGTCCTGGAACTACAATCCAAACCCGATAGCCTCAAAGTCAACTCCCGGTCAAACCTTTGAACTTCTAAACCTTCAAATTTCTAACTTTTGCCAAATAGAACCAAATCAACCTACGGGACTCCAAACCCAAATCCGGACATACGCCTAAGTCCAAAATACCATCTGAACCTAACAGAACTGTCAAAACTCCGATCCGAGATCAAATACAAAAAGGTCAATATTGGTCAACTCTTACAACTTAAAGCTTCAAAAATGAGAATCATTTTCCAAATCCATCTCGAACTGCTCAAAACCGAAACCAACCATACACGCAAGTCATAATTTATAATATGAAGTTACTTAATACCTTGAACCATCAAACGAAACGCCAATGCTCAAAACAACCTGTTAGGTCGTTATAATACTTGACCTATGGAAATTCAAACACCGTGACACATAGCCAACAATGTCCTTATTTATCCTCCGTTGCCAATAATGCTACTTCAAATCATGGTACATCTTCGTAACGCCTAGATGAATAGAATACGACGAACTATGAGCTTTCTTAAAAATTAACTCCCTCAAGTTATCCACATTGGGAACAAATCCAACTCTAAAGTCGCAATACACCATCACCAATAGCCACCTCCTTAGCACCACCTCGCAACACCGTGTTCTTAAGGACAAGAAAATGAGGGTCATCATACTAACAAGCCTTGATGCGCTCAAACAAGAACAACTGTACAATAACACAAGCGAGAACCCTATTAGCCTTAAAAATATCCAATCTCACAAATATATTAGCCAAAGCATGAACATCCATAGCCAAAGGCCTCTCTACAACAGGAATAAATGCCAAACTTCCCATACCCTCCGCCTTCCTGCTCAAAGCATCCGCTACCACATTAGCCTTGCCCAAATGATACAAGATAGTGATATCATAATTCTTCAATAACTCCAACCACCTCCTCTACCTCAAATTCAAATCCTTTTTCTTGAATAGATGCCGAAGACTCCGATGACCAGTGTAAACCTCACAAGACACGCCATACACGTAGTGCCTCCAAATCATGTATCGGATAGTTATTCTCATGGGGTTTCAACTGGCATGATGCATAAGTAATTACATTATCGTTCTGCATTTAGACACATCCAAGGACAACATGCGAAGCATTAGAATAGACAGTATGCATCCCCGATCTAGAGGGCAATACCAATATTTGAGTTGTAGTCAAAGCAGCCTTGAGCTTATAAAAGCTCTCCTTACACTCATCAAACCATCTGAATGGAGCGCCATTGAGTCAACTTGGTCAATGGGGCTGCAATAGATGAAAACCTTTGCATAAAATGATGATAGTAACAGCCAAACATAGGAAATTCCGGATCTCTATGGCAGTATAATGTTTGGTCTAACTCTAAACCGTCTAAATTTTCTTTAGATCTACCTTAATACCATCACTAGATACCACGTGGCTCAAGAATGCAACCGAGTCCAACCAAAACTCACACATGGACAACTTGGCATACAACTTCTTCTCCCTCAAAAGCTGAAGTACAATCCTCAAATGTTGCTCGTGCTTGTCGGCACTACGGGAATACACCAATATGTCATCAATGAATATGATGACAAAAGAATCCAAATAAGGCTGGAACTCAATGTTCACCTAGTGATAACTCGATCTCAAGTCAATCTTTGAGAACACCCTGGAACCCTGAAGCTGATAAAACAAATCATCAATGCGAGGCAATGGATACTTGTTCTTCATATTCACCTTGTTCAAATGCCTATAGTCAATGCACATCCTCATAGGACCATCCTTCTTCTTCACAAACAATACCAGCGCACCCCAATGTAAAATACTCGGCCTGATGAAACCCTTACCCAACAACTCTTGTAACTGCTCCTTCAAGATCTTCAACTCAGTGGGATCTATAAAATATGATAAAATAGATATGGGCCGAGTTCCCGGCACCAAATCAATATCCCTATCGGGGTGGAATTCCCAGTAGGTATGCAGGAAACACATCTAGAAACTCCCTTACTACTGGAACTGACTCAATAGTAGGAGTATCACTACCAATCTTTAACAAAAGCTAAGTATGCCAAACACCCATTCTCAACCATCCGTTGAGCCTTTTAAAATGAGATTACTCTGCTAGGAGTGTGACCAAGAGAACCCCTCCATTCCAACCTTAGCAACCTCGATATAGCCAACGTCACGGTCTTAGCATGACAATCAAGAATAGCATGATATAGAGATAGCCAATCCATACCCAAAATCACATCAAAGACCACCATATTAAGCAACAAAAGATCAGCCCAGGTCTTATAACCACCAATAGTAACCACACAAGTATGATACTTACTATCCCCCACAATAGAATTACCAACAGGTATAGATACATGAACAAGAATATCAAAATAACCATGAGGCATATCCAAATAAGGAGAAAAACGTAATGATACATAAGAATAAGTAGATCCCGGATCAAACAACACAAAAATATCTATATGATAGACCAAAATCGTACCTATAATCACTGCATCAAAGGCCACTGCCTCGAGTCTACCGATAAAGCATAGCATCGAGCCTAACTACCACTAGTCGAAGCTCTAAAAACCTGGCCTCCCCCTTTCGGGTGACCTTTAACTGCATGTACTCCCCCTCTAGCTGTGTGGGCAGGGGGTGGAGCGACTGGTGCCGAACCCACTGGCTGAGAAAACTGCGGAGTTGCGCCCCTAACAAACCTAGGACACTGCCTCCTTATATGGCAAAGATCTCCACACTCATAACAACCTCTAGCCGACTGAGTTTGCTGGACCGAAAATTTCCCTAATGGCCTGAATACCCACTAAAATAGACGGAGCATGATATGAACCCGCCGTGAGAGCACTAAAAGATTACGGAACTGGGTAACTGAAAGAAGGTTGAGACACTACTCCAAGGCCATATGCGGGGTAGAATGAGCTTTCTTACCATGATGGCCTCTGATAAACTGGCCTCTACCTCTGTATGAGGTATCTTGAAGTTGCTAGAACGACGAGACCTCTTGTCTCTCTCTATGGCCTGTAGTCCTTGACTACGAGTAAATTTGATCCAACAAGCTATCTCCACAGCCTGGTGGAATGTAGTCCCAATCTACGACTCTCGAGCCATAGAAATCTTGATGCCATAGTTCAAACTCTCAAAGAATCGTCTCATCCTCTTAGCCTTGGTGAGGATCTATATAGCAGCATGACGAGACAAATCTATCAAACTTGCCTCATACTCGGTTACAATCAAGCGATCCTGCTGAACACGCTCAAACTGGAGTCTCAACTCATCCCTCTTGGTGTGTGGGATGTAGCTATCAAGGAGTAACTGGGATAACTGAGCCCAAGTAAGTAGAGGGCTGGTCCGGGTTAACATAGGAACCTATTGAAATCATCGAATCACCAATCCAAGTTTGTCTACTCAAAAGTCAAATCACAGTCAACTCTTACAACTTAAGCTTCCAACAATAAAACTAAGTATTCTAATTCACTTTCAAACCTTCCCGAAATCAAACCAACCATCCCCGCAAGTAAAAAATAGCAAACAGGCATACGGAAAGCATCAAATAAAAAAAATTGGGCTCAAATACATAAAACGACTGGCCGAGTCGTTTCACAATATTATCTATGAGAGTTATTATTTACAGTAGAAAAACATAAATGAGTCTCATTTCCAGTTTGTTGGATTACATATTGAGATTGACTAACTTCATGTATTGATGTGCATTTGACAAGTAGGCCTTTGTATATGGAAAAAACTGAATTTAAATATTGAAGATGACATGTCATGACACGTGGACCGGTCAAATAGTCAAAGCATGGCAAACAGTTAGAAGACACAAGCAACAATAGATGCGGGAGAGAAGATACTTAAAGGTACGAGCTACTATCCAGATGAAACGAGACTCGTACCTGTTCGAGCCATTTAAAGCTCGAAGATCAGAAGGAATTGAAGATATGAATCTGATAGCGTAAAAGAGTCCAAATTCAACATTAAATGCCAAATACGTTAGAGAATTTGTATTTAATAAGAATGATTGAATAACGTTTCTTTTAATGTCATTTACTGCTCGTAATTGTCTCATTAAGACAAAGGTATTACACTTTCTCTTAGAATTGACTATAAAAGGAGAAAGTCACAATATCTGTAGGGGACACAAAAAATATCATTCCGATTATACTGAAATATACTCTTATTCATTGCTTTATTGTTGTTCACAAAATCTCTTATTTCTTGATTATCAGTAACCCGATTTCTCTATTAAATTCTAGTTTTAACCAAATATTCAGTTTTTTGGTTAAACAGCCTTATTGTGAACATATGATCATAGGAGGACCTATAATTTTGAAGTTACATGTACATGGTTAGCTCTCCTTCGACCGCAAAAGTAACTCAACATTTCCTTTAAACTATCCAAATGTTGTTGTGGGGAAGGACAGAGAGTCTAATGTTCCATGTTTGAAACATTTCTTCGTTTCTTGATAATTTGGATTTACGAGATACGCGTCTTGTTTAATTTTTTATTTATACAATGTTTCTTGATTTATTAGTATAAACATGTGATATCATAACCTATTGAAACGGTTAAGAATCCTACACGTTGTCAATCATGACCCGATACCCACTATAGATTGTGATGGCGTCCAATGTCGTTGTTAGGCAAGCCAACAATGAACTACCCATTTAATTGTGCATTTTGTTACTTTTAAAGTCGTGAATTTTTATTTAGTAAAGAAAGCTAGAGTAAATGGTCATGGTGAAATAAAGCATGAAATAAAATGTAAGTGTGAAATAATGATGTTAATAGACAAAAACCATAAATATCTACTAGCAATTATCAAAATCCAGTGTCATAAGTGCACGAGCATCTACTAGAATATACAAAAACCCCTACAATTACAGTCTGAAACAGAATAGACAAAAATAATAAATACAACAAGAGGAGGCTCCAAGTGCTGCAGAATAGAGTATGGAAAGCAGCTTGCCGCTAGGCCTCCGGGTAATGCGGATGTGCGCCTGGATGAATACAAGATGTAACTGCCTCATAACCTGCACTATTTTTGCATAAGTGCAGTGTGAATACGTAAACAACGTGTACCCAAAAAGTATCTAGTCTAACCTTGAAGAAGTAGTGACGAGGGGTCAATATCGACACTTACTAGAGGTCAATAAAGAAAGTGCGGGAATATTAAATAGGCATAAAATACAACAGTAACAATGAAACAAGAAAACAATAAATAATGATCCTTTAACAGAATGTCAATTTAAAATCTCCAATTATCACATGCCAATTTTATCAATTAAGAGCCATCAAGTAATTATCCAATCTCAAGTCATGAAGGAAATATCAAGAATGACCGGACTCCTAGCGATATCACGCACGAATTATGAAGAGGGTATATGGCCCGATCCAGAATAATTGTTTACACTATCAAGGGTCAACCGGTATGAACCATAGATGCATCTAAATATACGGCCAAGACGTTCGGCCCGATCCACAAGATTAGAGAAACTCTACAGAGTACGGTCAACGATCACAATACAGGAATTGTACTCAAAGAAGGCATAATTTCTACTAATAATTAAGTATTTCGCAAAACTTCAAGACAATGAAGCTCGGTCTCATAAAATTCCATATCCAAGTTCAATTATAAATTCATGTAATTAAACTAACAAGTTGGCTTTAAATAATACAAGTATTGCATGATAAAGTCCTAAGTCTTCCCGGACATAAGCATGATTTAGCAACATACAGACTCTTATCACATCGTGCGTACATAGCACCCACAATATTAGCAAATAATAATTTAAAATACCTACAAGGTTAATTTCTTCTTACAAGGCTAGGCAAGAGACTTACCTCGCTTTCAATTCGACTACTCGGCTCTTCAACCACACTAATTGCCTTAAATTGGTACCGAGTAATCTGAAACTAGCCAAAAGTCATACAAACTAATCAATATATATTGAAAAGTTTATAATTTAAATATTAGAGTATTACCCAACCTAATGTGGAAGATTCCTAAAATTTACCCCCGGGCCCACGTGCACGGATTCCGGAAAGTTTTGTAGATAAATGTTACTCATAACCTTACAAACTCAAATATATAATTACCACTAAATTCCAGAATCATTTTTGTGTCGCGATCTCATTTTTAACGAAAACCTAGATTTTTCAATAAAATCCTAAATTTTTCATAATTTACATGTTAAAATCAACCCATAATCTATTTTTTAAACACACATTGGGTAGGAATTACTTGCCTTACAATGGTAGATGAAAAAACCTCCTCCAAGAGCTCCAAAATCGTCCAAGAGAAGTGAATATGAGAGAAAATCGCTTAAGTCCCATTTTTAAAACATAACACTACCTAGGCATTCCATCTTCCCGATCGCGAAAATGCACTCGCAATCACGAAAGCAAACTCCCAAGGCCCCTGAAAATGCACTTCGCGAACATGAGTCAGGCCTCGTGAATGCAAAGGTTTGCCTGACCAAATCTACGCGAACGCGGCTCCACCATCGCGAACACGAAGGGCAAATGAAAAATTGACCCCATAATTAATTTCTCCTACGCAAACGCAGACCCATGTACACGAACGCGATGGCCAATGGCCCAGAGCATCGCGATTGCAAGCTCGTTATCACGAACGCGTATAGCAAAATCCCCCCTAGCCCCATTCCTTCATCGCTATCGCGAGGCGTTCTCCACGTTCGCGAAGAAGGAAACCATAATAGCAAATTTCAGAAATTTGAACTTAACTTCGGGTGGTCGGAAACACAATCGAGCCACCGGGACCCTGTCCAACTATACCAACAAGTTAATAAACATAATATGAACATGTTTGAAGCCTCAAAACACACAAAACAACATCGAAACTAAGAATTGCACCCCATAACCAAATTTGTCAACTTACAAGCATCAAACTTCTTCAACTAGCCTCGAATGCGCCAAATCATACTAAAACAACTCGGAATGGTGCCAAATTTTGCGTAGAAGTCATAAATTACCATAAGGACCTATTACCAGGCTTGGAATCCCAAACAGACATAGATAACACCAAATTCTACTTCAAACCAAATTTAAAGAAACTCTCAAACCTTCAAGGTGCCAACTTTACACATTAAGCGCTAAAATGCTTCCGGATCACCCGAAACTCGACCCGAACACACGCCCAAGTCCAAAATCATCATACGAACATATTGAAACCGTAAAATCCCAGTTCCGATGTCGTTTTCTTAAAATGTTAACTCAAGTCAAACTTGGTCATCTTAGGCCGCTATTAAAGAACTAAGTGTTTCGATTTCAACCCGAACCATTCCAAAACCAAACCAACCATCCCCACAAATAATAAAATAGTAAAATCACATACGGGGAGTCTTAATTAGGGGAACATGTATCTAGAAAGCAAAACAACCGGTTAGGTCATTGTTTACCTTGAAAATGGTAATAACAATTAGATTTGATTTTGTGGTTCTAAAAATACGTGATTTATTTTTATGCTAGTCGTTAAGCAATAGATGTTAAGTAAGAGACTAGAAAATAAGATAAGAGCTTGAAGATGGTATGTTACACAAACCGAATGGCTGAGAATCGGGGCCTCGAGCCTGGTTATAAGGGGCCTCGAGGTCGAGCTCGATGCTAAGTTATGAACAGTCAGTGAAGGACTAACAGTTTTGAGAGCTTCGATGAAGGCTCTTTATGATCAAATGAACAATAAAGGAAGAACAATTAATAGCACACAATGAATGTAGATAATAGAATCAAAGGAGAATGTATTTAAGTTAGAGGGCAGAGAATGTTCTTGTATTCAATGATGTGTGTTGTGTTCTATATATCTCCCTTACAAAATGACAATGATCCCCTTTATATATGAGGAAAAATCTCAACATGGTGCAAATGCATTTATTACAAAGAAAAATAGTTGGTACAACTATTTGCTAGTTTGGTACAGACTAGGGCTTCTCTTGCAGGTTTTGTCAGCTTTAGATCTTACGCCTTGGGAACTTCTCGCTTTCTCATGATAATCATCGATTTGCACTATCTCGAGGTCGAACGTTAGGAACCCTCGGGGGTCGAACCCCGAGCCGAACCTCGAGCCTTCTGGGGGCGGTCTTCACGAGGTGCCTTAGTGATTACAAAATCGGACCCTCTGATTTTTACCGTATACAGTCGTTACATTATCTACCTCTTAAATAAACGTTCGTCCTCGAATGAGTCGAAAATCAAACTTGGAGTACTGAATAAGTGTGGATATCTGCTCCACATGTCCTCCTCAATCGTCCAAGTCGCCTCATTGACTGGTTGAACCCTCCACTGGACCTTTACCGCAGAAATCTTCTTAGACCTCAGCTGGCGAACCTACCTGTAAACAATGGCAATTGGCTCCTTCTTATAACCCAAGCTCTCATCTAGCTAAATTGTGTTGTAGTAACACTTGCGACCTATCGGCATGGTACTTCTAGAGCATAGACACATGGAAAATTGGATGAAGTCCCGATAGACTGGGAGGCAAAGCAAGCTCGTAATAAACCTCCCCAACTCGCCTTAACACCTTGAATGGGCCAATAAACCTCGGCCTTAGCTCACCCTTTTTTCCGAACCTCATGATACCCTTCATCAGCGAGACTTTCAAAAGAATCTTCTCGTCCACCATGAATGATAAATTACATGCTTTCTGATCTACGTAAAATCTTATGTGTAGATTGTGCTATGCAAAGCTGCTCCTTAATCAACTTCACCTTATCCAAGGCATCCTTTACCAAATTAATACCATATAACCTAGCCTCCCCAAGCTCGAACCAACTGATGGGGGAACAAAATCGCCGACCATATAAGGCCTCAAATGGAGCCATCTCAATGATGGATTGATAATTGTTGTTATAATCAAACTCAGCGAACGGTATGAATCGATCCCACTGTCTTCTGAAGTCAATCACACACACTCTAAGAATGTCCTCCAGAATCTGAACTGTCTGTTCCGATTGACCATCGGTCTACGGATAAAAGGATGTAATGAGCTCTACCTAAGTATCAAACACTCTCTGTACTACTCTCCCAAAATGCAAAGTGAACTGAGGGCCTCTATCTGAAATGATGGAAATAGGCACATCATGCAACCGGACAATCTCCTAAAGGTAAATCTGGGCCAACCGCTTCGAAAAGCACGTAGTCACAACCGCAATAAAGTGGGCCGACTTGGTCAGCCTGTCGACAATGACCCAAACGACATCAAATTTCCTCAACATCCCTGGCAACCCAGCTACGAAGCCCATAGTGATGCGTTCGCACTTCCACTCCGGTTCCACTCCGGTATAACCATCTGCTGAAGTAGGCTACCTAGCCTCTGATGCTCATACTTAACCTGCTGGCAATTTAGACACCTCACAACAGACTCAACTATGTCCTTCTTCATCCGCCGGCACCAGTAATTATGCATCAGGTCGCGATACCTCTTTGTAGAACCTGGATGAATAGAATACCGTGAACTGTGTGCCTCCTCTATAATCGCCTCCCTCATGCCATCAAATTTGGAACACATAAGCGACCTTGGAGTCACTGAACACCATCATCACCGATAGTAACCTCCTTGGCACCACCCTGTAGCACCATCTCTCTAAGAACCAGAAAGTGTACATCATCATACTAACGAGCCTTGATCCGCTCAAATAATGAAGATTATGCCACAACACATGCAAGAACTCGACTGGGCTCTGAAATATCCAACCTCATTAGTCTGTTAGCCAAGGACTGAATGTACAAAGAGAATGGCCTCTCCTCTACTGAAATGAATGCCAAACTACCCATACTCTTAGCCTTTCTATTCAAGGCATCCACAACCATATTATCCTTGTCCGGATGATAAAGGATAGTAATATCATAATCCTTTAGTAACTCAAGCTACATGCGCTGCATCAAATTAAGATCCCTCCTGCATCAATCTACAATACAATCCAGCGCGTGAATCGTTGCAATACATAGTATCAACCCTTAACTGGAGGGAAACACTAACACCGTTGTTGTAATCAATGCGGTCTTGAGCTTCTAAAAGCTCTCCTCGCAATTATCGTACCATCTGAATGGAGCTCCCTTCTGAGTTAATCTAATCAAAGGTGATGTAATAGATGAGAAGCCCTCCACAAATCGACGGTAATAACCTACTAACCCCAAGAAACTCATGATCTTGATCGGTATGGTAGGACGAGGCCAACTCTGAACTGCCTCGATCTTCCTAGGATCTCTTTAATACACTCACCTGATACAACATTTCCCAAGAACGCCACAGAATCTATCTAGAACTCGCAGTTGGAAAACTTTGTATAGGTTTTGTTCCCGCAAGGCCTAAAGCACAACTCTCAAATGTTGCCCGTGCTCCTCCATACTACATGAGTAAATAAATATGTCATCAACAAATACAATGATAAATGAGTCAGGATATGGCCTGAACACCCGATTCATCAAATACATAAACGCCGCCGGGGCATTAGTCAAGCCGAAAGACATCACTAGAAACTCATAGTTACCATACCTAGTTCGGAACGCCGTCTTCTGAACATCCAAATCATGAATCTTCAGCTGATGATACCCAGACCTCATGTCAATCTTAGACAATGCCCTGGCACCCTGTAACTGGTCAAACAAATCATTGATGTGCGGCAAAGGGTACTCGTTCTTAATGGTAACTTTTTTCAACTGGTGGTAATCAATCCACATCTGTATACACACTCCCATTCTTATTATTCACAAATAATACAAGTGCACCCCAAGGCGACACTCTCGGCATGATGAACCCCTTCGCAGAAACTCCTTAGGTTGTTCCTTCAACTCGCTCGGAGCCACGCTATACAGTGGAATAGAGATAGGTTGGGCGCCTGGTGCCAAATCAATATTGAAATCAATATCACGATCGGGTGGCATACATGGTAGATCAGAAGGAAACATATCGAATAACTCCCGCACCATGGGCACTGAATCAATTGTGGGAGTCTTCGCAGCAGTATCTCGAACATAAGCGAGATAAACAAAACAACCCTTCTCGACCATATGTCGATCCTTCAAGAAAGAGATAACCCGGCTAGATGTACTGATAGATGAACCCCTCCATTCCAATCTAGGACTCTAGCATCGCCAAGGTAACAGTCTTGGCATGGCAATCTAGAACAGTATGGTATGGAGACAGCCAGGTCATGCCTAAGATGACCTTAAAGTTGGTCATATCATGCAACAAAATATGCGCTCTGGTCTCATAAACATAGAAAGTCACAACACAGGACCGGTAAACCCGATCCACAACAACAAAATCACCCATTGGCGTTGACACATATACAAGAGCACCTAAGGACTAACGAAACAAATCTAGATAAGGAGAAAATAGAGAAGACATATATGAATATGTAGACCCAAGATCAAATAATACTGAAGCTTCCTTACCGTAGACAGAAATAATTCATATGATCACGGCATCTGAGGCGACTGCATCTAGTCTGAATGGAAAGGCATAGAACCTAATTAAAGCACCACCTAGCTGGCCTTCACCTCTAGGGCGACACCTATCCACCTATCGTCCGCCTCTAGCTAGCCGGATGGGCGGTGCAACAGATGGTACGATGATCATGATCTAATGGCCCTATTGTACTGCCTTGCTCCGAAGAATGGGGCAAAATCTCCTCATATGACCAAGATCCCCGGACTCATAAAATTATCTTGGTGCGCAAAATAACTGAACTTGGTGACCTGAATACCCACTGAGAGAACCCTGAATAGCCGGTGGATGGTAGGAGCTCTCTGGAATAACGCTGAAATAGGGCCGCGCTGGAGTATCCCGAGAAGGCGGTGGTGCTGAATATGTGGGCTTGCTAGACTGGCCCCTCATAAACTGACCTCTAACCCCAGGCGGAGCACCACTGAATCCTCTTAAATATCGAGGCCGCTAGTCCCTCAGTGCATGCTTTCAACCCTGTTGACGGATATCCTCGATCCTTTGAGCTATCTCTGCAACCTGCTTATAACAAATGCCTCTCTCAACCTCTCAAGCCATAGTAACCCGGATGCCATATTGCAAGCCCTATAAACCTTCGCACCCTCTCTGCATATGTGGAGAGTATCATAAGTATGTGGCGGGATAACTTAAAGAACCTCGCCTCATAATTGGACAGCGACATTTGACCCTACTGGAGCTGCTCAAACTGACCCCACAGCTCTTCCCTCTAAGAGGGTGGAATATATCTCTCCAAAAAGAGACGTATGAACTGGTACCAAGTAAAGGGAGGTGATCCTGCTGGCCTGCTGCAGAGATAAGACTGCGACCATCTACGGGCCTTGCCCTCCAATTGAAGTATGGTTAAGTCCATCCCGTTAGAATCCAATACTCCCATGTTGTGCAGCCTATCTCTACGACGATCAATAAAGTCATGTGGGTCCTCAAGTCGCTCACCGCTAAAGAAAGGAGGATGTAGCCTGGTTCATCTGTCCAACCGCTTCTGCAGTTACAGTCACGACTAATCTGGGCTCTAGCATAACCTCCGCAACTAGCTGAGCCCCGCCCGCAGGTAGTGCACCTAAAGTCCTGACTTACGGTAGCAGCGTGCCTAGAGTCTGAGCGGTAGGGGTATGTGCTCCGCCTCCCGCCTGAGATATGGTTGGGTCCACTGGAAATAAACCAGCTTGCGTCATAGAATCCATGAATCACAGCACACGGCCTGTGGCCTCTTAAAATTCGGGTGCAGTCATGAAATCTGTCGGGGCCAACTCAACTGCAGGCGCCTCATCATGCTCCTTAATGACGGGATCCTCCACTAGATCCACTGGTGGCGCAACGGGAGCAACTTTAGGATGCCCTCGTCCTCTAACAGGAGCAAGAACCCTCCCTCGGCCTTAGCCTCAGCCTCTAGAAATAGGGGGAGAAGCTCCCCTACCACCGGGTACATCTGCCGCGCGCGTTCTCACCATTTATGAGAGAATAAGAGAAATATACATAGTGCAAGATAAACTGCACGATGGGAGATAAAGAAGGAGAAGTTTCCTAACACCCTATAGCCTCTCGAAGATAAGTACAAACATCTCTGTATCGATCCGCAAGACTCTATTAGGCATGCTCATGACTTATGAGATCTATGTGAACCTAGTGCTCTCATACTAAGCTGTCACGACCCAATTCTCACTATAGGCCGTGATGACATTCAACGTCGCAGTTAAGCAAGACAATGGTGAACTACCCATTTAATTGTGCAATTTAATACTTTTATAGTCATGAATTTTTATTTAATAAAGAAATCAAGAGTAAACGGCCAAGGTGAAGTAAAGTATAAAATAAAACGTATGAGTGAAATAGTGATATTAATAGACAAAAACCATAAATATCTACTAGCAATTCCCAAAACCAGTGTAACAAGTGCACAAGCATCTAGTAGAATATACAAAACTCCCTACAATTACTGCCTGAAATAGAATAGACAGAAATAATAAATACAACAAGAGGAGGCTCAGGGTGCTGCCGAACGGAGCATGAAAAGCAGCTCACCGCTAGGCCTGCGGGTAATGCAAATGCACGTCTGGACTAACACCAGATGTACCTGCCTCAGAACCTGCACAATTTATGCAGAAGTTTAGCGTGACTACTTAAACAATGTTTACCCAGTAAGTTTCCACTCTAACCTCAAAGAAGTAGTGACGAGGGGTCGACATTGATATTTACTAGATGTCAATAAATAAAGTACGTGAATTATAAATAGGCATGAATACAACAGTATCAATGGAATAAGAAACAATTCATAATGATCCTTTAACAGAATGTCAATTTAAAATCTCCAATTATCACATGCTAATTTTATCAATTAAGATCTATCAAGTAATTATCAAGTCTCAAGTCATGAAGGAAATATCAAGAAAGACCGGACTCCTAGCGATATCACGCACGAATTATGTCTAGGTCTTACGGACCGATCCACAATAATCATGTACACTATCAAGGGTCAACCGACGCAAACCATAGATGCATCTAAATATATTGCCGAGGCGTTCGACCCGATCCATAGGAATAGAGAAACTCTACAAACTACGATCAACGATTACAATACACGAATAGTACTCAAAGAAGTCATAATTTCCACTAACAATCAAGTATTCCGTCAAAACA
This sequence comes from Nicotiana attenuata, assembly GCF_001879085.1. Classification (NCBI taxonomy): domain Eukaryota; kingdom Viridiplantae; phylum Streptophyta; class Magnoliopsida; order Solanales; family Solanaceae; genus Nicotiana; species Nicotiana attenuata. The sequence goes on along the minus strand of NC_031996.1, from coordinate 6,291,730 downwards.
CAAGACAATGAAGTGCGGTCTCATAAAATCCCATATCCAATTTCAATTAAACTAACAAGGTGGGTTCAAATAATACAAGTATTGTATGGTAAAGTCCTAATTCTACCCGGACATAAGCATGGTTTTAGCTACGTACGGACTCTCATCACATCGTGCATACATAGCACCCACAATTATTAGCAAATAACAATTTAAAATACCTATGAGGATAATTTCCTCATACAAGTTTAGGCAAAAGACTTACCTCGCTTCCTATTCCACTCTCGGCTCTTCAACCATACTAATTGCCTAAAATCTGTGCCAAGCATTCCAAAACTAGCCAAAGGTTGTACAAACTAATCAATATATGCTCAAAAGTTTATAATTTAACTATTAGAGTAATTACCCAATCCAATTTGGAAGATTCCTAAAATTCACCCCTCGCCCAAGTGCCCAGATTTTAAAAAATTTTGTAGATAAATATTACCCATGACCTTACGAGCTCAAATATATAATTTCTACTCAATTCCATAATTATTTTCGTGGTCTAATCCCATATTTACCAAAACTTAGGTTTTTCAACAAAATCCCAAAATTTCCACAATTTACATGTCAAAATCTACCCATAATCTATGTATTAAACTCATATTGGGTAGGAATTACTTACCTTAGAATGCTAGATGAAAATCCCCCCTCCAAGAGCTCCAGAATTGGCCTAGAGAAGTAAAAATAAGAGAAAATGGCCTAAGTCCCATTTTTAAAACATAACGCTGCCCAAACGTTTCTTCTTCGTGATCGCGAATGCCCTGGCTATCGCGAAGTCAAACTACCAAGAACCCTGAAAATGCACTTCGCGAGCGCGAAGCATGCCTCGCGAATGCGAAGGCTTGCCTGACCAAAGCTACACGAATGCGGCCCCACCTTCGCGAACGCGGAGGGAAATTGACCAGCTGACCTCCAGATTTAATTTCTCTTACGCGAACGCGGACCCATGTACGCGAACGCGATGGCAGTGGCCCACAGCATCGCGGTCGCGAGCTCCTTATAGCGAACGCGTAGAACAAAATTTCTCCCCAGCCCCATTCCTTCATCGTAAACGCGAGGCCTTCTCCGCATTCGTGAAGAAGTAAACCAGAACAACATATTTCAGAAATTTGAACATAGCTCCGGGTAGTCCGAAACTCACTCGAGCCACTCGGGATGCCGTTCAACTGTACCAAGTAGTTCACAAACATAATATGGGCCTACTCGAAGCCTCGGAACATATTAAATAACATCAAAACGAAGAATCGCACCCCAAAAACACATCAACTTATGAACTTCAAACTTCTTCAATTAGCTCCAAATGCGACGAATCATACTTTGACAACTCGGAATGACGCTAAATTTGCGTACAAGTCATAAATCACCATACAAACCTATCCCAAGCTCAAAATCTCAAACGGACATCGATAACGCCAAAGTCTACTTCAAAAAAATTTAAAGAAACTCTAAAACCTTCAAGGCGCCAACTTTCGACATTAAGCGTCGAAACGCTCCCGGATCACCTGAAACTCGATCCGAACACATGACCAAGTCCAAAATCATAATATGAACCTATTGAAACCATGAAATTCCTCTCTGAGGTCGTCTACTCAAAATATTGACCCAAGTCAAACTTGGTCATCTTAGGCCACTATTAAGGAACTAAGTGTTCTGATCTCAACTCATACCCATTCAAAACTAAACCAACCATCCCCATAAGTCATAAGACAGTAAAAACACATACGAGGAGTCGTAATTAGGGGAACGGGGATCTATAAAGCAAAACGACCGATCGGATCGTTACATTGTCCTCTCAATTGAAATACGGAAAAGGGTCAAAACTGCCCCTAGACTATTGGAGTTGGTACAATAATGCCCTCCGTCCACCTATTTTGAAAAACTTGCCCTCACCGTTTTCTTTTCGGCTCAAGATGCCCTTACGACTAACGGCCATGTTAGATAAAAAAAATATTTAATTAAATTCCACGTGTCGTAACGGAAAAAAGGTCAAAACGGCCCCTAGACTATTGGAGTTGGTACAATAATACCCCATCTCAAAAAATCTCTCCCCCCACCCCCTCCACCCTCCCCCCTCTAGCGTGTGGGGTTCGTTTCTTGTTCTTCTCATCCTCTTTTTTGACCTTGCACTCTATTTGAATAATCACTACAAACATCATTAAAGTTTTATTTTCAGACAACCAAAATTTTTTGTCACCAATACTTTACGTCATACAACTTTCAAAGATCCTGTTAGGCAAAAAAAAACTTAATTAATTTTCATGTGTCATCGTCCCATTGGCCTAACTTAAGACTCACCTAAATTAAAATAAACTCACCCACATTCTAAGACCCTTTTCCTCTGTTTCTTTCTCCTCTTTCTTTAAAAATTATTCCACCAACTAGAACTCTCATACACCCATTTCTTTCGCTAAGCAAACAAAACTCTCTCGTATAGTTAATCACCTTTCTCTTCCTATTTCTTTGTATATTAAATGTACACATCAATACTCCTATTTTTTCCATCACAGAAACATCATTCATTATCAATTTTTCTTACTACACTTTACTGCTTCATACAATAAGCTCAATCAAGTGTTTATTACAGTCACATTCACCAATAAGTCGTATTCTCTTATATTCTCAGGCATATGATCTCAAATATTTCTCTTGATTTAACCGTCTCTTTTTTAAAATTGGCGGTGTTGATATAACCTTAAGAGCATCCTCGTACAATAGCTTAATTTATGGACATGGTCGGATGTTCAGACTATGGTGAGCAAATGAAGAAGAAAAAGGTCGAGCTCCGAGCAGAGACCAAATAAATCATTGGTATAATCAAAATTGGATGCAGAGTTGTCAGAAAATATACAACAAAAAATATTGCAAATGCTCAATGATCATTACTATTGGCAGAAAAATAACTTATTAAACCATAAAATCTTACAATGAAGCATTAATTTCAAAGAGTACCTGATTTCACTCAGAAAATTTATTTAATAAAAAATGTTAATTTAAAAATTAAATGAAGGCCGAAAAATCTGAGATGGAAAGGGAGATCTGTGGGTGTTGAAGGGTGAAAATCTAAGACGGAGTAGGCTAATAAGTGGATATAGGGTGAGGTTTTAATTTAAGCCAATAGAAAATTACACATAATAAATAATAATTTTTTTCTTAATCAAAATAGGGCTGTTAGTTTTTAGGGTATGAGTGGGCCGAAAAGTTGACGTTAGGGGCATGAATGGACCAGATTTTTAACGGTGAGGGCAATTTTTACAAAATAGGTGAACGGAGGGTATTTTTAAACTTAAGTGAATAGTGTAGGGGTAGTTTTGGCCCTTTTCCGATTGAAATATTCTCAAGAAAATTTGCGGCCTTAGTTGGCCTCAAGTTAGATTGGTATATTAGCGCAACATTTTCTCGATGAGTAGTTGATTAGAAAATATAAGGACTTTTATAGAGCTCAAAAAAGAAATAGATCATTCTTAGATTCAATAATTGGAGGGAGTGTAATTAAAATTAAATTAAGATTCAGAATTTTGTTACTTTTATTATGTATAACAAAATATTAATATTGTGAAAACCTCTAGCTTATTATCATTTTTTAATCAAAGCAGCACCGTTTATTGATAAGAAACAAAGAACAATTGTTGAGGAAGAGAGCTTCCTCGTGTGTTTTGGGAGATCGGCATACCAACCTCTGATTAGCTATATCTCCTAAATGTACCAAAGAATGAGACAATGCAATACCCATACATTATGGTGGACTACAATGGATTTCCCTAGCTTTCAGTGGTGTATTTCTAAAAGATGCCGTTGCCCGCTTATCTATTTGTATACGTCCTTTGACCGATCTCGAAAGGTTCTCCAAGGTAGTGATCACGCCCAACTCTAGTTCTAAAAGAAATAAACGCTCGCTGTAAGTCAAATCCCACATAAAACTAAGACTTCGCTACAACTATTCAATATTGCTAAGAAATACAAGTTCAAAAAATTTCCGAGTTATAAAGATTGTAATTTTTATTTTAAGTTAATTAATTAATAAATATTAAAAAGCAGTAAAATTATCAACTAATAAGACTAAGGATTGGAGACAAGATCAAGGAGACCTGGAGTTATGACTTCCCCAATTGTTGGAATTCTACCGGCTATGTCTCCTAAAATTTCACCTAAGTATTCTCTACTAATCATGATCACTTTAGTATCACAATTCTTTTCCGAGCAACTACAATAATTAACTAGACATATTCTCTCGAACTACGCTAGTTCGCACTATCTTACCGTTCACTATGACCACGTCAAGGCATTGTTATTCCTAAACCTACCTTCAAACCCGCCATATTGATTACTCACATACGTTATGAGAGACGTTGTTCAACAACCACCTAAATATATACTCTTTCTCGGGCAATACATAATAAATAGGCACAGTCAATTGATGGCCATTCAATCAACTGAAAAAAAAATGTAGTTAAACAAGTAGAAAAATTTAAAGGCTAAATTATATAAAACGGAACGAAAAGTTATCATCCAAGAGGTTCCAGAAACCCTAGGTAAAAGGGTTTAGCTACTCATAATCATACTAACAATCATGATAATATTCGAAAGCATTAAAATACATATTACGGAAGAAATGAGAGAAAACTCTTGTAATTCCTTGCTTTCAAGTTTTGTCGTAGCCCACTTGTGTCTCCAATAATGTCTCTCCTCTATAAAAGAAAGTTCAGAACCCATTTTATACATGCTGGGGGAAGTTAGGATCATAACTACCAAGTCCTAGCCGAAATAGGACAATATTTCCGGTAGGGCGCTATGGAGGGTGCCAAGCTGGGCGGCCAACCATGCCTTGTGCTGCCTTTTGCGTTTTGAGACATGGCTCAGACCTAGATGCCAAAAATCATGCCCTCTCTAAATTCTTCCATTTTGGCTTCAATTAGCATGATTGATCCTTCACATATAAACATCATTATTAAGCTCGAGTCACAAATATACACATTAAAGTTAACAAGATTGAGAAACAATGCAAGACAATTTTCATGCAAAATTATGAATTTTTAGTTAAACATCACTACCCCATATTTAATTTCTTGCTCGTCCTCGAGCAACCTAACTCTTTGCTAACCAAACAACTCCACACAAGACATCATAAAATGGAGGAACGTTTAGAAATTCAACACACTACGACCATGGTTGATACCAACAATTAAGCTATTGCATATGCATTCATGCACTTCCCAACTTTCACATGCCCAAATATATGTGAACAACTCAACATCAAACAACCTGCCCATAACCACCCAACCTAAAAAATCGACTCATTACCAATAACCACGTTTGACTTGCACACTCACCCCAACAAGACAAGTTTAATAAGGTTACCTATTCGTCGTGGAATCATGTGCCCTCATCAAAGAATAAGAGAGTATGTAGTCCGCATATTCAAATCAAGAGTCAAATGTCATTCGAGGAAATCATGAACAAAAATAAATCACTCATTCTAACGAAGAATTCATGTGCATTCATATCATAGGCTTTCCAATAGTATATGTCTCTACTAAGTTCATCAAGTGTAGGATCAATTAGGTCTTTTCGGGTTGTAATGTAGGCTAAGGAATGGGTAGGATATATTTTGGGTATAAAGACTAACCCTGCAAAGCACTTTAATACACTACACTCAACTTTCAAGTACACACTCCTCATGACCAATTCAAACAATGCCATAAACCATACACAAGTTGGTCCTTCTTCCTTAAGCACATCTATACATTCACTAGCCCATATTATGAGGAATAAGAGGTGTATTTTCTATTTCCTATTTTTCTTCTCTTTTTGTATTTTCCTTGCTTTTATTTTTCTTCCACACTCTCCATAAATTTAGTTTGCCTGGCTAATGATCTTTCATGCATGCACCTTTTAACCTTTCTTTGGTTCCACTGAAAAGGTACCCCAGCTCTCACCTTACTCTTCTAGCAATTTAAGTGCTTTCGAAGATAAGAGTTCAACAAATTTTAATTAAGAACAAAATGGGATTTGACTTGTAATGTTGGTGCAAAAGAAAAGGTTTATAGGCTCAAATTGACTATCTAAGCATAATTTTATTTATGGTGGCACGAAAGCTCAATAGACAATCCAAGAAATGCTTACATAATCTCCTAGACTTACAAAGCTTACTTATTTCATTTCGACTAACACATGGGGAAAGTTCTAAACTAACACAGGATAGTACAGAACATAATTAAGACCTCATGTCATACAATGCACATGACCCCAGTCGGAATGGTTCCATTCTAAGTCTCGAGTTAAAGCCAGTAATCACATAGTCAAGAAATATTAAGCAATAAAGCACTACATGAACTATGAGTCAAGAAACTGAGAGAAGACGTCACATACATACTATTAAATCTTTCGTCACATCAATTTTTATCAAAACATATTAGGAAGGTAATTTGCATGCTAAGGCCTCACTATGCTAGCATCAAACAAGTCAAAACGCACATAAGAGCACTCAAGTTTTCTTCCCTCAATTTCCGAAAAATAAAAATATCCGGTTCAAGTTACATCCCCTAGAAAAAAACTGATTCCCAAAGAAAAATCAAGGGGTATTATTATCTACCTACGACTAACTAAAAATAAAGAAAATATTTTTGAATTTTTTCATTAGACCTTAATCCCTCAAAAAAGCTGTCCAGGAGATCCATCACCGAGAAAAGTCTAATTTATTTTTATGTTTTTAATTTTTTTCAATTAAACTAACACAACTAAAGTATTATATAAAATCACCTAGACAATATCCTCACTCCACACTTAAAATTGTACATTGTCCCCAATGCATACCATAAATAAAAAAGGTGCGAAAAGAACTCCCCGATATGCCAAAGGCTGAAGCATTAGCAGCTTATGGGATACTCAGACTTCTCCCAGGAATAGTCTTTTGTGCGGGTACACAACACTTAGTTTCAATCATCTAGCTTGTTGTTGCATCCTTCCAATGGCTTTGCTTTCCATGCTCCTACAAAATGAAAAATAACACTACAAAAATAATATAATAAAATAAAAAATCAATAAAATTGGGTTGTCTTCCAACAAGCGCCTTAGCTAACGTCATGGCACGACATGAACTACTTTTTGCCTCTACTTCGAGCTTATGAATTGGATCCCCAATTTAGACTCAAGATTATGATTATGCTCTTGGGGGTATTGGAACAACTACTTGCTACCCAAAAACTAAATATCGCAATTAGCAATTCTTGGCCTTCAAACGATGAATGTTATTTTTCTTAAACGACATTGCAAATTTCAGAATATATGGCTCGTCTACCTCTTCCATTGACTCTCTTTTATACTCGTAAGGATCCACTCTAATTTTACCGTCTCAACACAAAGTGGAGAGGTATTTGGAATAAGGTCCTATGTGCTCAAATACATTAGCTTCGAGCTAGTCAATGTCCTCCACAACAAAGATGCTAGAGTCAACTAATTTGTATCTCAATGCCCATTGGTTGACTCTAGTACGACTTCTTTAGCATCGACATTCTCAAATTCTAGTTGGCTAGGTTCTTTCTATTTTACTCCTAACTCCACCATCAGATTGTCAACTGCAGACTCTAATTCACACAACTCTTGGCTACTATCCAAAATATTAGCTTATTGAACATTCAAAGCTTCCTCCACTTGACTTACTTGAGCCTTCAAATTGTGAATAATTGTCTCTTGCCTTTGTATCTATAATTGTGTCTCATTATTTTGTTCCACAAGGCATATTAACATCTCCACGATCTCCTTTAGGTCAGCATCACCTGATTCTTGTTCCTATTAACTTCACAAAAAAAAAAAGTAGAACCATCTTAATAAGAGGCTGGGGGAGGATAGAAAATATAAGAAAAATCATAGAAGTGACCATTTTGACCACCATATTCCACACATATGATTGAGTTGGTGCACATAACTCTCTTCCGGGAATATTTTAATAATTTTGCCACGGATGATATCCTCTACAATAAGCATTAGGAAGATCAAAAGTAGAACTACCAACATCAAACTCATAATTTTAAAATGCCGTGTTTCTCGTATCACGAATAAAATAAATTTAAATAAAAGAAATTAATGTTCAAACTTGAACCTTAAAAATATGTACACAGACAAGAAATTTACCTCAAAACTAAATTCTCTCTCTAAATTTTTTTCTCTCAAAGAGGCGATTGTCTTCTACAGTGTTTACAGTGCCTTTATGGCATCCGTTCCAATATCTGGTGGCTTAAAACCACCGGACCTGTCACAAAACAAATCCACAGAGACTGAGCATAATACCCAACTAAGCTTATTACAAAACACCTTCCCAGTTGCTGCTATCTCCCAAAATAACGACGCGTCTACTGTAGCAGTTAGGCGACTGGGTTCAAGCGACAATCACCAGCACAAGTCTGGATCAATACTGGAAATTCAAATCAATGGAGATGATACTCAAGTTCAAGAACCACGATTCAACCAAGAATCGACTGACAAAAACGCCGCAAACGTTAATTCTGATGCTAGACACTACTCCACAGAGCTCCAGATGGTCGGACATGGAGTTACGCCGTTTCAAATAGATGAAACTCAATGCCAATCGATCCTTGTTAATGAGAAGATATCAATCAACATACCACCTACCAATTCTATGCAACCTACTGTCACAACCTTAAAGAAAGCATCCCCTGCAGATTTGAATGCCACAGCTGTTCGACAAATTGCACAAACCAATTCCACTGATTCAATTGTTGATCATTCAACTGATAAAATATCCCAACTTCTTGAGGAACATAATCGTCAAGTTACATTGCAAGAATCAAGTCAAAAATACATTGCTGATGCTATGAACTCCCCACAGATCGCCCAGTTAGTCCACCCCAATTATACTGACGGTCATACTTTGAAAGCTCAAATGGAAATTGCCCCTGTTAATGAGATGAATGCAGTCCCATCCTCAGCCAATGCACTGGTCACTATGGGTGCTTTACCAAATAATGCCATGGCTCCTCCCATTTCCATGCTAAATGATCGCAGTGTTCCTGCTCCTTCAACTGGCCAAATAGCTCTTGAGGATTCTCCTGCTGATGAGGAAACTAATGACAAACTAACCTCTACTGCTCAACAACATTCAATCCCTGCATAAACAGCTTTAGGTCCCTTAGGTAATACGTTTGCAGCTCATATAGTTGCATCTCTAGCAGCTCAACCACAGCATAAACATGCTCAGATAACACCTACAACAAACTTTCCAAAGATATCTACCAACTTTGACAAACCTCCTGCTCATAACCAAAAGGCTGCTACAAGACACCACCAGAACACCTCCAAGCGTAGCTTACTACCAAAAGATACTACCTGTCAAGCTAATGCACAACATCAACCAACCTCTACATCAACTACAAACATAACCACAAATACCACAGCCAACCTAACTCAACCAAAGCACACTAGCAGTCTACAGCTACCAGTAAACAATAACCAGACCAACATATTACAACACACCAAAACAGATTTCCCTCCAAATCCTACGACTTCCCAGCAAAATAAACCCACTAGCTACCCTGCTCCTCCACCCCCTACTATCACTGAGTCCTTAGCTACAAAGTTGCGAGCTAGGCAAGCTGCAGCACTGACACCAATAAAGTTTACACCTCCCAAAAATAACTACCAAACAGGGCCAACCAGCTGTAATCTTCATAAGGCAAGACTGCATGGTTACTCTCGCCAACAGATGCCAATTCACAATAGTTGGCAAATTTCTCAGCACCATGCCTAGAATGGAACACATAAGGAGAAGCTTCATTTCTCAAAGTGAACTAAGAGGAGGAGTAAAGACAGTCCATACAATGCTAGGACAGTGTATATTGACCTTGACAATGAATATGATCACACCACGGTCTGGACAAAAAAATTCATGTACATTGGGGGGCAAAGGATGGAATTGCAAGCCTGGACACCAACATTCAATCCTAACGAGGACAATCCCACTGTCCCAGTTTGGATAGTCATACCGAACTTCCATGGCATTTCTACTACAGCGAGCTCTTATCAGTTTTGTTATCACCAGTTGGACCTAGCCTCCATGCAAAAAACAAGAGGGAGTGTCGCAAAAGTAAAAATGCAGGTGGACTTAACTCATGAACGACCCCACCATGTGTGGCTTGGCTTTGACGGTAATCAGGATGTCAATGGGGATGGGCAATGGTTGGAAGTGGTGTATGAAGATCTGCCCACATTCTGCTTATACTGCAGGCATCTAGGACATGAAGAACACCACTGTGTTATCAAGAAAAGAGACGAGGAGGAAAAGAGACAAGCAGTAGAAAATACACAGGACAAAATTGGCAATCAAATTACAATAAGGAATGCAAATGCACATGGAACACAGCAACAACAAAACCAGACATTACAGGGACAACACAAGAATCAGAATCACAAGCAAAAGATGGGAACACAAGATCAAAATTAGCAACAAGCTGGAGGATCAAATAATAATGCATCAGCAAAACAAAGTACTGAGGACAACCACCCCAAAGATCAGTGGCATACTCAAAAAAAGAAGAACTTCAGGGGAGTCAATAATAGAAACAAACAACTACAGCTGAAACACTCTTCTGAACAGGCAAGGGATGTACAGGTGAATAAGCCACAACAAAACCCAGGTGCTAAACCAAATAAGGAAAATGAACCAGCATCTGCTATAGAAACAATGCAGAATCTCATTCCAGGCCCCTCACCTACTGATGCTGCCATCGAGGGTGAACATTTTAGATATCAGGAAACACCAGCTGGTCCTGCTGTTGGGAATCCAAACATGGTTGGTGGGACAAGTTCATCGCATGACATTGAGGCAGCAAGTGATCATGACAGGCTGGATCAGATACCAAGCAATGCTCCCATACCCAGCAATGCTCCCAGTCATATTGACATGCAAACAGGACAAGTTGTACAACTGGAAACATGTGTTGCAAATGGTTCTAATGTCAGGCAGAGGAACAGGAATATCACTCAACAACACATACAACAACAAATGGAACCCAAGGCGACTGAAAACATACAACAGGCCAAGAATACAGGCAAAACAGTCTCCAGCAGTAAAAATTCTGGGGTTGTTAAGAGTCCTGCAACATATGCTACAGGAAACAGGGGGTTGGCAGCTGGTTCTAATACAAAGCAAAGGGACAGGGATATACATGGACAACAGATGCATCAAACAATGGAATCTAATGTGATTGAGCACATCCAGGAAATCAGGCATAATTATAATAGAAGCTCCAACCTTAAAGGTTCTGAAAGCAGCAAGCTGCAGATGCTACCACAATAGTGGGGACAGCTACAAATGTAAGGACAGCGGACTGGGTTCAGGAGACATTTGGGACACAAAAGGAAACTATAAATGTTACATTGAATCATTCATGTCAGGAAATACCCTCTCAGACTTTTATGGTATCTCTAAACTCAACAGGAGCCACAATAGTTGATAATCAATTCTGCAATGATGAAGTCCAGAATTCTGTGTCCAGATCTGATACAAATACAACTCCAAGAACTGAAAAACAAGGGTGCAGTACACATACAGAAAAAGCTGTCAATATTCATAGTTCTAAGGCAGAGGTTTCTCAACATCAAAATGCTGTAATGCTGAAGCAGATAGCTGGAGAAGAAGATCACCATGCATTGATACCCCACCAGGAAAGTGCCGTTGATCTAATTCCTACACCCTGTGCTTCTGATACTGGACAACCCCTACAGATAAAGCTCATTACTCCATTGAAAACACCTACACAAATCCTTCATGACATTGTTACTCATAATGTGGCACCAGTTAACAATCGGAAGGCAATGGTTGTGATGTTGTAAACGTCAATACCACACATGAGGGGGGTGATTTGTGTGGTACCCAATTTTCGCTCTAGAAGAACCTGGTTCTTCTAGGTGTACTTACTACTACTGTTTGCGAAATTAAGAGTGCATAAAATAAAGAACGCAAAGATTTTTACGTGGAAAACACCTGGCTCAAAAGGTGAAAAAACCACGACCTACTACTCAGTAGGATTTTCCCAAACTTCCACTAAAATCACTGAGCCAAAACAGCATTTACAAAACTCTTGTAAACCTAAGGATTAAACTCTAATCCCAGTGTGGCACACAGCCTCAACTGTTGCGACACCTTCAAGTTAGCCTATAACTTGATTACTCAAAGTACCTATTACAATTGCTTCTACAAAAGTTGGAAAGGTACAACTTTAAACCACCTACTACAATTGAACTAGAATAAGAATAAACACAATGGAATTGGTTCTTCTATCTTGTCCAAGTAGTTTCAGGAATGCACACTTGAATCTCACATAAATTGCTTGCAAAATTGTCTCGCTCTTTTGCTTTCAATTTAGTTTAACTTCTGCATTTGTGCAATACCTGTAAAAGAGAACAATCACTGTTATTTAAAGAGTTAGTAGTCAGAGTTTGATTGAGACTCAATTGCTGATCTTCCATCGAAGTTGAGTCCTTGAACAATACAAACTCCAACCCTATCCTTGATCCGGATTGTGTTCTCTTCACATAAGGAGACTTCCTCTCCTTATCCAATATGCAACCTTTTCGATCAGTTCAGGAGGTATTGCTGCTTTATCCTTGAGACTTATCTCCTTCACGTGCATCTCACATGTATAGGTTGATAAACACCGTGTCTCACATGATGGACCTGTTCCATGACTGAGTGCATTTGTCATTCTTCAAAACTTCACCTGAACTTGGGCCAACAAATTCCCCCATTTTGATGACGACAAACTCTGTGCTTTTACTGATCAGAAAACCTGTGAAGCTCAGCTTAATCATCAACACTTTAACTTAGAAAGATTAACTTATCATCAAGGACCAAGTTTAATCAGGTTATAAATATCACATTAGTCAGAATAACAAGTAAAGCACAATATCTCTTCCCCCTTTTGGCATCATCGAAAAGTTGCAAATATTGTAGTCCCAGATGTTAATAATTACTCATGGCCACTGGGGCAACTGCAAGTGAAAACATGGTTCAATTAATCAATAACCAACAAGCAAAATTAACTATTAAGATCATAATCTTCATAGAACAAGAGAAAAAGCAAATTGTCATTGATTAGGATATGTTTCCACAAACAGACCACAAAAAGAAAGAAAAACTTCCAAACATGAACAACAAAAACAGAAAAAGTCCCAAATCTGGGTCACTGGGGGTTCTAGATAGGTTCAAAAACAAGAACTGGAGGACCTAAGGCTTGGAGGAACTAGAGGGCTGGGTTTGGAGAAGGTTGAGCATATTCTGAAGCATTCCTTCACTTTTCTCCTTTTCTTTTGCTAGCTCAGCTCGAAGCCCATCTCTTTCAGCTTCCAAATCAGCAACACGAGCCTGAAGCCTAGCAATTTCAGCATCCTTAGTTCCACACTCTAGAACCAAAGCCCTAACTTTGCTATTCACTGGTGTCTTCAGAGATGAACCAGGTTCAACTGGGGTGGCATTGACAGGATAGTCACAAGCCAATAAGGTCCTAACACCAAAATGCTCCTTGCTTGATGCCATCTCCCATTTCTTCAAAGGCACCCTTAGCCTGTCCAGCACAGTTGTAAGTATGAACCCATATGGAGTTGCATGTGCCTTGGATCCATTGATGACCCTGTCCAGTAGTTTGACAATAAAAGCAGGCCAATTTATCTGCTTTCCACTCTCAAGGCATTCCATTAGCACCAGGTCCATATAGTTGGCAGTATGCCTCCTCTCCTGTCTGGGCAGCAGGCACTTATTCACAAATTCAAATAAGACCTTGTGCACAGGTCTCATCTCACTCTTCTGAACAAATCTGGCCTCAGGTACATCTTCAGCATTTGCAGCATCACAAAAATTTCTGGTGATTTGAAGAGTAGTAGGGAGAGAATCCAGACAAGGCCACCTCTGCCTAGTATAATCATCATACCCTTCACTAGGTATGTCCAGAATCTCACCCAACTTGGTTGCATCAAACTCTACTTTTACACCCTTCACCATGCTGGAGACTACCCCATTTTTCACAGTGGCATTGGCCATAAACTCTATCAATTCATTTCTAGCCAGTCTGCCATCCATTTCAAGGACCATGTCCTTCCACCCTTGTGCAGCTAGAGTATCCACCAATCTTCTCATTCCTGGCTCTTCCAGGTCTTTCAACAACCTGCCTTTCAAAATTTTTCTCCTGTCAAAAATGGCAAATCTATCTTGTTCTTTCTCAGACTCCTCCTCTTCTTCTTCTCCACTCCATTCTTTTTCTTCTTCAGTAATTTTTACCTTTTTCCCTTTTACTGCAGATCTGGTTCTTTTGGCTAAGGAGGGTTCAGTAGATACAGGTTCAGAGGAAGACTTCTTGGAAGAAGTCTTGGATCCTTTTGGTTTGGGAGTAGGAACCTCCTCAGTTGTTCCTCTTTCTTGATGGACCAGGTCCATCTCTTCTTCTTCTTCTTCTGCAATCTCAACACTCTCCATAACCTTAGCCTTTCCTTTTTCCCTCTTTTTCTTCCTGCTCTCTTCCAGAGCTTTCTGCAATTCTGCTTCACTTTGCTTCACCCTGTCCCTGGTAGCTCTTCCCTTAGGTATTGAATGTACACTAGATTTTGGAGATGATATTTTGCTTTTCTTGGGTGGCTTGGAAGTAGTTGGAGCCTTTTGTGAGGTAGCCTTGCGCTTCTTTGGATCATAACTGGCCCCAACTTTCTTCAGCATAGCTGCCAGAGTTTCTTCCCTAGATGCACCAGTTTCATCTTGATGCTTGCTTAAATTTACTAGCCCTTCAGCCGCCTCCCTAGAACTATTTCCCCCTGAGTTGTTGCCACTCTCCTCCACACCCCCACAAATAGCAAGAACTTTTTCTATCTTTTTACTACCCTTCCTACTTGACTCAGCCCCCTTTACATCTTTCACAGAACCAACCAAAACAAACCTATTATCTACCTTTTCCACTACATCAGAAAATGCCAAACAAGTATTTACCTCACCAAGGGTTTCTTGATTCTTGTTAGTGTCAGAAGAACCATGTTCGTCACCTTCGCCGGCAGAGATAAAAGCTTCAGACTCAGAGCTGGAGTCAGATTCTTCAGCAGAACTTTCCTTCTTCTGGCTAGCCCTCAATTTCTATCTTTTCTCAGAGAACCAGAAGCTACAGATTTTCTAGCTAGCATTTTCTGCCTACGAAACCTAGGTTTTGGGTTTTCAATAGGAGGAGTAGATGAGGATGTATTCGATGGAGATACAGGTGGGGGAGTGCCAAAATTATCTTGGGGGGTTAGACATGGTGAATTGTTTCTTGAAGAATTTGGGAATTTTGGAATTTTGGAGAGAAGATGATAATCAGAACTAGAGAGGGGTTTTTGACGGTTATGAAATAATGAAGAGGGGTGTGGTGAATATTTAAAGATGATTAGAAGTAATTACAGTAATGGCAGCTTTTTGCAGGAGTCAATTAGAAGTCTAATCACTTTTAAATTCTGGTCTCTTAGTGATTAATAAGCGACACTAGATTTTAGGCAAATATCCCGTTTTATTTAGAGTTCTAGGAGAATGAAACTGGTTCAATGCTCAACGGATAGAATTTCTGGGAGTTTGATGAATGTAGGACTTCTGCTCATGATTGAAAAATTAATCTTTCTAATTGTGCAAAGTATAGAAAACATACCTGAACTTTCTCATAAGCATATACTGATGAACCAGGTTCTTCAAGTAGAACTCTCTTGAACATGCCTCAAATGTTATAATAGAAAAAAACTTTGTAAGAGATCAGTGAGTCATATATACACATGTCACAGGAGTATACTGATTAAAGTATGAGACTGAGTAAGAATTAATTTAGATATTTACACAAAGTTGAAACTCCTAACCAAATTTTTTTTTCATTGCATTCTGAACTGGACCTTTTAGATGATCTTAATCATCCCTAATTCCAACCTGTTCCTCTCAAAGTTTTCTCTATTCAGTGCTTTAGTGAAGATGTCAGCTATTTGTTTATCAGTAGCATAGAATTCTATTGAAATCAATCATTTCTCATAGTTATCTCTTAAGAAGTGGTGTCTAACATCTATGTGCTTAGTCCTCTTATGATGAACATGGTTCTTTGTCATACTTATAGCACTAGTGTTATCACAAAATATTGGAATACATCCCACTTCTATTCCAAAGTCTACCAACTGTTGTTTGATCCATAGTAATTGAGCACAACAAGAAGCAGCAGCAACATACTCAGCTTCAGCAGTAGATAGGGCCACAGAGTTTTGCTTTTTGGTAGCCCATGACACAAGACATGAACCAAGGAAGTGTGCCATACCTGAGGTGCTCTTCCTATCCACTAGGAAACCTGCATAATCAGCATCAGCATATCCTACTAGATCAAAATTACTACCTTTAGGATACCAAAGGCACAAATCAGTGGTTCCTTTCAGATATCTCAGTATCCTCTTGACAGCAGTCAAGTGAGACTCTTTTGGATTTGCCTGAAAACGAGCACAAAGTCTTACACTGAAAACAATGTTAGGTCTGCTAGCAGTGAGATACAAGAGTGAACCAATCATACCCCTATACAACTTTTGATCAACTGATGAACCAGGTTCATCAACATCTAATTTAGTGGCAGTTGCAATGGGTGTGTCTATTTCTTTAGATTCCTCCATTTTAAACTTTTTGATTAGCTCTTTTGTATACTTCTGTTGATGGATCATGGTTCCATTTGGACTTTGTTTAATTTGTAAGCCTAAGAAGAAATTAAGCTCACCCATCATGCTCATTTCAAACTCACTCCCCATTAATTTTGCAAAGTCCTTACTTAGCTTGCCAGTGGTGTCTCCAAAGATTATGTCATCAACATAAATTTGCACAAGGAGATCCTTACCTTTTTCCCTTAAGAATAAGGTACTATCTATTTTTCCTCTCTTGTAACCATGCTCCAATAAGAATTTTGACAGTCATTCATACCATGCTCTTGGGGCCTGCTTGAGTCCATAGAGAGCCTTGTCCAACTTGTACACATGCTCAGGACATTCCTTACTCTCAAATCTTGGAGGTTGTTTCACAAACACTTCTTCTTTTAGGTAGCCATTTATGAAGGCACTTTTGACATCCATCTGATGAAGAGTAAATTCCATATGTGCTGCAAAGGCTATGAGAAGTCTGATTGCCTCTAGTCTTGCAACTGGAGCAAAAGTCTCATCATAGTCTATGCCCTCCTCTTGGCTGTAACCTTGGACCACCAATCTTGCCTTGTTCCTTGTAACTATTCCATCTTCATCAAGTTTGTTCCTGAAGACCCATTTTGTACCAATGACTGATCTGTCCTTGGGTCTTGGTACTAGGTGCCAGACTTGACTCCTTTCAAACTGGTTAAGCTTATCCTGCATTGCATTCACCCAATCTACATCCTGCAAAGCCTCAACAATATTTTTAGGTTAAATGATATATAGAAAAGCATCAAAAGCACACAGATTCTTTAATTGTGATCTGGTTTTAACTCCAGATGTTGGATTAGTGAGAATGTTCTCAATGGGATGAGAACTTTGATACTCGTGAGGTTTCACAACCAACTGGCTTCTGCTAGATGTTTCTGCCATTTGTTGAGGAACAGGATCATGAACAGGTTCCTTCAAGGAGTTTATTTCAATTCCTCTTTGATTTCTTCCCCCTGTCAGGTTGCCCTGTATGGAAGAACCTGTTCCATCACCTGTTCCTTCTGTTGGTGCCACTTTGACCTGAGCTGATGCTTCAGTCAAGTCTTTTACCAATCCAATGGCTTCATCTTTATGTTCCTGTCTCTCAGAAAGAATGTTAGTTTCATCAAATACTACATGCACACTTTCTTCTACACACAAAGTTCTTTTGTTAAACACTTTATATGCTTTGCTATGTGAAGAATATCCCAAGAATACTCCCTCATCACTTCTGGGATCAAACTTTCCTAGGGAGTCTTTTCCATTATTGTGCACATAGCACTTGCAACCAAATGCCCTAAGATGGGATATGTTTGGTTTTCTCCCTTTAAGTAACTCATAGGGAGTCTTCTCTACCAGAGGTCTGGTCATGCATCTATTTATTATGTAACATGCAGTGTTTACAGCCTCTGCCCAGAAGCTGTGAGGCAATTTACTAGAAAGTAGCATGGTTCTAGCCATATCCTCAAGAGTTCTATTCTTTCTTTCAACTACTCTATTTTGCTGAGGGGTCCTAGGGGCAGAGAAATTATGATCTATACCATTTTCATCACAGAACTCAACAAACTTGGAATTTTCAAATTCAGTTCCATGATCAGACCTAATGGAGGCAAGTTGATTTCCTAATTGTTTTTGAGTTTTTCTAACAAATGCAGAAAACATGTCAAATGCTTCATATTTGGAGGTTAGAAATAGAACCCAGGTAAATTTAGAATAATCATCAACTAGCACCATTACATATTTCTTTCCACCTCTGCTCATGGTTCTCATTGGACCACATAGATCCATATGGACCAGTTCCAACGACTTGGTTGTACTTACCATTTTCTTGCTTTTGAAGGATGACCTTACCTGCTTCCCCTTGCACATGCCTCACAAACTTTGTCTTCCTTGAACTTGATATTAGGTAACCTTATCGCCAAGTCTTTAGGGAC
The DNA here is from genome assembly GCF_001879085.1 of Nicotiana attenuata. Taxonomy (NCBI): domain Eukaryota; kingdom Viridiplantae; phylum Streptophyta; class Magnoliopsida; order Solanales; family Solanaceae; genus Nicotiana; species Nicotiana attenuata. The sequence goes on along the minus strand of NC_031996.1, from coordinate 6,273,089 downwards.
TAATTTGTTAAGCTGATTTAGACTTGCATGACCAAGTCTTTTGTGCCACAGGAGGGGATCATTAACCAACACACTTAAACAAGTGAGTTCATTTTCTGAAAGAGTGGAAATCTACAATGTAAATATTGTTAACTCTTTTTCCCTGCAAAACAATCTTGTCAGTGGTAAGGTTAATCACAAAGCATTTGGTGGAGGTAAAAGCCACAAGGTTACCTCTATCACACAATTGTGACACACTTATTAGGCTATATTTCAGGCCATCTATCAGGTAGACATTCTCTATGGAATGAGAATTTGTTTTGCCTACCTTTCCAACCCCAATGATCTCACCTTTCTTTCCATTACCAAAGGAGACATTACCTCCTTTTAAGTCCTCAAGTGAAAGGAACTGGTCCTTGTCCCCAGTCATATGTTTTGAGTAGCCACTATCCATATACCATATTTGGCTCCTCCCTTTCACTTGGACCTGCAAAAGGAAATCAGGGGTTAGTCTTAGGAACCCAAACTAGTTTGGGTCCCTTTCTATAAGCAAAAGGGTGAATCAAATTCCTTCTTGCCCATCCAGGCAGCTTACTTTTTTCTTGAACAAAAGCTTTGTTCTTTTGACTGGCTTTTTTTTTTGCATTACATTCATATTCGTAATGGCCAGTCTTACCACAGTGTGTGCAGATTTTATTTTCAGGGAGTGTGAGGTACTTGCTTTTATGATTCCATTTTGGAGCTTGAGTCCCATAGCCAAGTCCTCTTTTGTTGCTACTGTGATGCTCTTGCAGCCAGGAGAGTGCATCAGAAGCCTTGTTCCACTTGCAAGTTCTGTCTAGTTCATGTTTCACCTTTCCTAGATCTTCCTTTGAGACTTTGATGAATTCATCTTTCTTATACAATTCATCTTTCATTTTTCCCAAATTTTCTTCTAGAGTGAGATATGTATGATCAGCTTTCTTCTTTCCTGTTCCTAATTTTAGTTTTAAGTTTTCAGACATAAGTTCTAGGACACTGTTGTCAAGTTCAAGAACCTAGTTCTTCAACTCAGCATTTTTGTTATCACTCTCATTTGCCCTAGACTCTAGACTTTTGCATTTTGCTTTTAGGATCACACATTCCCTAGACAGAACTTCCTTCTCATTATTAATTATCTCAGACTCATCAATGAAGTCTAGTAATAGCTCAGCCAACCTTTCTTTAGACAAGAATTTAATCTTGTCTTTGAGATGAAGAATACTTACCTCTTGTTCATCATCTGATTCTCCGATGGCCATCAGTGCTTGCTCTTCTTCAGCTTCACCGTCTGAGTCTTCATTTGAGGTTTCTCCCCAAGCAGCAACCATAGCCTTGGTTGAACCTTTGTTTCTTTTAAGTTGAACCTGTTCCTTCGTTCAGCTCTTTCTTTCTTCCACTCAATTTCCCATTGAGGGCAGTTTTTGAGCATGTGATCAGTCTTACCACACTTGTAGCAACCTTCATTGGTCTGTTTCTCAAGAGCTCTTGTTTTGTTGAAGGTTGTACCTCTTGAAGAATCCTTTTGCTCTCATCAGGTACTTTTTGAAATCCCTAGTGATCATAGCCATCTCATCATCTTCCAGATCTGAACCTTCAGCAATTCTGAGAGCTAAGCTTCTTTCCATCTTGGGTGTATCCATCTTCATGGTTTGCCTTCTCATTTCATAAGCAGTCAGATTTCCAATCAGTTCATCCAGTCTGAGAGTAGCAATATTCTTGGATTCCTGAATAACAGTGATTTTGCTTTCCCATGTGACTAGCAGAACCCTTGTCAGAATTTTCTCAACCTTGTCTTCTTCAAGAATAACCCTTCCAAGAGACTTAAGTTCATTTGTCAGTGTAGTGAAACTAGTATACATCTCCTGGATAGTTTCTCCTTCCTTCATAGTAAAATTCTCATATTGAGATTACAACAGTGTTCCTCTTGATCTTTTCACTTGAGGTGTTCCTTCATGGGCCACTTGCAAAGTGTCCCATATCTCCTTAGCAGTAGTACAGCTTTGGATCCTACTGTACTCATCTAGACCTAGTCCATACACAAGCCATTTCTTGGCCTTAGCATTTTTCTCCCACTTCCTCAGGTCTTCAGTAGTGCAGTCAGCCCTTGTGTTTGGCACATCAACTCCTTCAGCATTTTTCTTTGTGGTTGCTAGGGGACCATCAGTGACTATGTCCTAGAGTTCATAGTCTTCCCCTATGATGTGATCTCTCATCCTGTTCTTCCAACAAGAATAGTACTGACCATTGAAAGTGGAGGCCTAGTAGTGGATTACCCTTCCCAGTTCCCAGGTGGTGCACTCATGTTGATCTTCTCCTAAGGTGTTAGCCTCTTCAAGGATAATCTGCTCTGATACCAATTGATGTTCTAAACATCAATACCACACAAGAGGGGGGGGGGGTGATTTGTGTGGTACCCAATTTTCGCTCTAGAAGAACCTGGTTCTTCTAGGTGTACTTACTACTACTGTTTGCAGAATTAAAAGTGCATAAAATAAAGAACACAGAGATTTTTACGTGGAAAACACCTGGCTCAAAAGGTGAAAAAACCACGACCTACTACTCAGTAGGATTTTCCCAAACTTTCACTAAAATCACTGAGCCAAAACAGCATTTATAAAACTCTTGTAAACCTAAGGATTAAACTATAATCCCAGTGTGGCACACAGCCTCAACTGTTGCGACACCTTCAAGTTAGCCTATAACTTGAATACTCAAAGTACCTATTACAATTGCTTCTACAAAAGCTGAAAAGGTACAACTTTAAACCACCTACTACAATTGAACTAGAATAAGAATAAGCACAATAGAATTGGTTCTTCTATCTTGTCCAAGTAGCTTCAGGAATGCACACTTGAATCTCACATAAATTGCTTGCAAAATTGCCTCGCTCTTTTGCTTTCAATTTAGTTTAACTTCTGCGTTTGTGCAATACCTGTAAAAGAGAACAATCACTGTTATTTAAAGAGTTAGTAGTCAGAGTTTGATTGAGACTCAATTGCTGATCTTCTATCGAAGTTGAGTCCTTGAACAATACAAACTCCAACCCTATCCTTGATTCGGATTGTGTTCTCTTCACATAAGGAGACTTCCTCTTCTTATCCAATATGCAACCTTTTTGATCAGTTCAGGAGATATTGCTGCGTTATCCTTGAGACTTATCTCCTTCACGTGCATCTCACATGTATAAGTTGATAAACACTGTGTCTCACATGATGGACCTGTTCCATGACTGAGTGCATTTGTCATTTTTCAAAACTTCACCTGAACTTGGGCCAACAGGTTGAATTTGAACTACTTCAGGAGGAAGATGATGATGAATCAACAGTTGGCACCTTCAGGGTAGTAGCACTGGAAGCAGATTTATCACCCAGGGCAGGGGAAAAAATGGTAAGAAATCAAGGAAACAAGCTCAACAGAAAGATAGTCAACAACAAAAAAGAATCTTGCCTCGAAGGGCAGCCTCACACACTAAATGATGATAAAGTCCCTCATTTGGAACATAAGGTCTGTGAATACTCAACAGGCCTTTCAGAGAGTGATCAATTTGCAGAGACAACATAGGTTTTCAATTATTGCACTTATGGAACCTTTCCAGAACTGTAGGCACATACAAAGCTACAGAAGAAGGCTTGGAATGGAAGCTGTTATGTCGAACATCAATGAAAAATTTGGCTTTTCATTGAATCAGGTGTAGAATGGGAATTGATAATGGACACCGAGCAACAGGCTACTATTAAAGCACTTCATTTGGATATCTCAACACATTTCATCATGACTTTTGTGTACGCCAAATGTTCTGCACTTGAAAGGCTGGAACTGTGGGACTACCTATATTACTTGGCCAGTGACATGGAGTTTCCTTGGGTCGTCGGCGGTGACTTAAATGTGGTCTTACATGAAGATGAAAAGTTAGGAGATCGGCCAGTTCACCCGCCTGAATATGATGACTTTGCTTTTTGTGTAAACTCATGTGGTTTGTTTGACCTTGGTTACAAGGGCAGTCCTTTCACTTGGTGGAATGGTAGACCAAATGAAAAATGCATCTTCAAACGACTTGATAGGATCTTTGTCAATCTTCCTTACCAGAATCTCTTCCCAAACATAAAAGTAGAACACCTGATACGGACGGGATCTGATCACACACCTTTGAGGGATCTGATCACACACCTTTGCTGATGAGCTGTGGGCAGGAGTCTATGCAATTTGTTAAACACTTTAAGTTCCTTAATTTTTGGACAAAGCATGACTCTTTCAAACAAGTTGTCAAGCAAAACTGGTGGGCAGATTTTATTGGGGACCCTTTCTTGATGTTCAAACAGAAGTTGAAGCGCGTGAAAGTTGCCCTCTCGCACTGGAGTAAAGTTACTTTTGGTGATATCTTCAAGTAACTAGCTATTAGGGAGGATATTGTCAGAGTAAAGGAGATACTATTTGAGGAGGAACCAACAATACAAAACAAAATTGTACTTCAACAAGCACAGGCATAATTGAAAAGATACCCGAGCATTGAAGAACAATACTAAAAACAAAAGGCAGGACTGAAGTGGTTTACTGAAGGGGATAGAAACACAAGATTCTTTCACAATCATGTCAATGGCAAGAGGCAGAAATTGAACCTCAAAAGGATACAGGACAAAGATGGTAATTGGCTTGAATCACAGGAACATATGGAAAATGATGCAGTGGAGTTCTTCAGCAACTAGTTTACACAAACAGGGGATACCACTAACTATGAAATGCTCCACATTGTACCTACTATGGTGACACTTGAACAAAATTTGGAGTTGTGCAAATACCCTACAATAGATGAAGTAAAGGATGCAGTTTTTGCTTTGTCTGGTGATAGTGCAAGTGGAGCAGATGGTTTTACTGGATTGTTCTATCAAACATGCTGGGACATTGTGGGAGAAGATATCTACATGATGCTTCAAGAGTTCTATGGTGGGGCACCGCTCCCAAAATCCACAACACATACTAATCTTGTTCTACTGCCTAAGAAACTTCAAGTTCAAACCATCTCAGACTTAAGACCAATCAGTCTAAGCAACTTCATCAACAAGGTAATATCAAGGGTATTACATGACAGAATGGAGAAGATACTTCCCTCTTTGATTTCGCCCAACCAATCTGCTTTTGTTAAAGGAAGGAGTATTTTTGAAAATGTATTGCTCACGCAAGAAACAATTACTGATATAAGGTTGGGAGGGAAATCCGCCAATGTTGTAATCAAAATTGACATGGCGAAGGCTTATGACAAGGTTTCTTGGAAATATCTTCTACATGTTCTGAGGAAGATGGGGTTCGCCGAGCATTTCATCAACATGATAGGGAACTTATTGGTCAACAACTGGTACTTAGTGCTAATCAATGGCCAAGCATCAGGGTTTTTCAAATCCAGCAGAGGGGTATAACAAGGGGATCCCCTTTCTCCAGCATTGTTCATTCTGTCTGCAGTAATTCTTTCCAGATCACTGAACATTGTATTCTTAGAGAAGAGATTCAAAGGATTCGGAATGCCTAAATGGACAGATCCTTAAAACCATTTGGCTTACGCAGATGACACAATAATCTTTTCTTCTGCTGATCCTTATTCTTTGAAAAAGGTTGTTGATGTGCTCACAAGCTATGAACAAATTTCTAGACAGCAGATTAAGAGGTCAAAGGGCTCCTACTACATGCATACAAAGGTGTCAAGGAATCTGCAGGACTCTGTTGGTTCAATCACTGGCTTTCAAAAGGGAACTTTCCCATTCACTTATCTAGGGTGTCCAATATTCTATAAAAGGAGAAGCAAGGATTACTACAATGACCTCATAAAAAAGGTGAAGGCTAAACTACAATTTTAAAAGGGGAAACTGTTATCGTTTGGAGGCAAATCAACATTTATAACTAGTGTGCTCCAAAGTTTACCTGCGCACATACCTTCGGTCTTGGATCCTCCTAACAATGTTATTACACACTTACATAAGATGTTTGCAAGATTCTTTTGGAGCTACAATGATGAAGGCAGAAGCAGGTACTGGTCAAAATGGCTAAACTTGTGTTTCCCTAATGAAAAAGGAGGATTGGGGTTCAGATCACTATTTGATGTCTCAAAATCACTATCACAAAACTATGGTAGAAATTCAGAACATCGAAGTCATTGTGGTCAAATTTCATGTGGAATAATATTGCAAGAAGGAAATTCCTACAGTGGTGCGATTCCGAAAGGGATCACATGTTTGGAGGAAAATGCTGCAAGCAAGAGATAAGGTCGAACATGAAATCTCGTGGCAATTATAAAGGGGGTCAGCAAATGTTTGACACGAAAATTGGACTGGAATTGGACCTCTATATCATCAAGTACCACCTCAGTTCGACATCAATGAAGAGTTATAAGAAGCGTCAGACGTACGAACAGAAAATGGGTAGGATGACCATCTCTTGCTTACAAGCTACGAACAAATTTCTGGACAGCAGATTAACAAGTCAAAGAGCTCCTACTACATGCATACAAAGGTGTCAAGGAATCTGCAGGACTCTGTTGGTTCAATCACTAGCTTTCAAAAGGGAACTTTCCCATTCACTTATCTAGGTTGTTGACGTGCTCACAAGCTATGAACAAATTTCTGGACGGTAGATTAACAAGTCAAAGAGCTCCTACTACATGCATACAAAGGTGTGAGGGAATCTGCAGGACTCTGTTGGTTCAATCATTGGCTTTCAGAAGGGAACTTTCCCATTCACTTATCTAGGGTGTCCAATATTCCACAAAAAGGGGAAGCAAGGATTACTACAATGACCTCATAAAAAAGGTGAAGGCTAAATCTTACAAGAAGGGGAAACTATTATCGTTTGGAGGCAAAGCAACACTTATAACTACTGTGCTCCAATGTTTACCTGCGCACATACTTTCGGTCTTGGATCCTCCTAACAATGTTATTACACACTTACATAAGTTGTTTCCAAGATTCTTTTGGAGCTCCAATGATGAAGGCAGAAGCAGGTACTGGTCAAAATGGCTAAACTTGTGTTTCCCTACTGAAAAAGGAGGATTGGGGTTCAGATCACTATTTGATGTCTCAAAATCATTATTCGAAAAACTATGGTAGAAATTCAGAACATCGAAGTCATTGTGGTAAAATTTCATGTGGAACAATATTGCAAGAAGGAAATTCCTACAGTGGTGTGATTCCGGAAGGGATCACATGTTTGGAGGAAAATGCTGCAAGCAAGAGATAAGGTCGAACATGAAATCCCGTGGCAATTAAAAAGGGGGTCAACAAATGTTTGGCACGAAAATTGGATTGGAATTGGACCTCTATATCATCAAGTACCACCTCAGTTCGACATTAATGAAGAGTTATAGGAAGCATTAGACTTAAGAACAGAAAATGGGTGGGATGACCATCTCTTGCTTACATGCTACGAACAAATTCTGGACAGCAGATTAACATGTCATAGAGCTCCTACTACATGCATACAAAGGTGTCAAGGAATCTGTAGGACTCTATTGGTTCAATCACTGGCTTTCAAAAGGGAACTTTCCCATTCACTTATCTAGGTTGTTGACGTGCTCACAAGCTATGAACAAATTTCTAGACAGCAGATTAACAAGTCAAAGAGCTCCTACTATATGCATACAAAGGTGTCAAGGAATCTGCACGACTTTGTTGGTTCAATCATTGGCTTTCAAAAGGGAACTTTCCCATTCACTTATCTAGGGTGTCCAATATTCTACAAAAGGAGAAGCAAGGATTTCTACAATGACCTCATAAAAAAGGTGAAGGCTAAACTACAATCTTACAAGGGGAAACTGTTATCGTTTTGAGGCAAAGCAACGTTTATAACTAGTGTGCTCCAAAGTTTACCTGCGCACATACTTTCTGTCTTGGATTCTCTTAACAATGTTATTACACACTTATATAAGATGTTTGCAAGATTCTTTCGGAGCTCCAATGATGAAGGCAGAAGCAGGTACTGGTCAAAATGGCTAAACTTGTGTTTCCCTAATGAAAAAGGAGGATTGGGGTTCAGATCACTATTTGATGTCTCAAAATCACTATTCACAAAACTATGGTAGAAATTCAGAACATCGAAGTCATTGTGGTCAAATTTCATGTGGAACAATATTGCAAGAAGGAAATTCCTATAGTTGTGTGATTCCGGAAGGGATCACATGTTTGGAGGAAAATGCTGCAAGCAAGAGATAAGGTCGAACATGAAATCCCGTGGCAATTAAAAAGGGGGTCAGCAAATGTTTGGCACGAAAATTGGATTGGAATTGGACCTCTATATCATCAAGTACCACCTCAGTTCGACATTAATGAAGAGTAATAAGAAGCATGAGACTTAAGAACAGAAAATGGGTGGGATGACCATCTCTTGCTTACAAGCTACGAACAAATTTCTGGACAGCAGATTAACATGTCAAAGAGCTCCTACTACATGCATACAAAGGTGTCAAGGAATCTGCAGGACTCTGTTGGTTCAATCACTGGCTTTCAAAAGGGAACTTTCCCATTCACTTATCTAGGTATTTGACGTGCTCACAAGCTATGAACAAATTTCTGGACTGCAGATTAACAAGTCAAAGAGCTCCTACTACATGCATACAAAGGTGTCAAGGAATCTGCAGGACTCGGTTGGTTTAATCACTTGCTTTCAAATGGGAACTTTCCCATTCACTTATCTAGGGTGTCCAATATTCTACAAAAGGAGAAGCAAGGATTACTACAATGACCTCATAAAAAAGGTGAAGGCTAAACTACAATCTTACCAGGGGAAACTGTTATCGTTTGGAGGTCAAAGCAACATTTATAACTAGTGTGCTCCAAAGTTTACCTGCGCACATACTTTCGGTCTTGGATCCTCCTAACAATGTTATTACACACTTACATAAGATGTTTGCATGATTCTTTTGGAGCTCCAATGATGAAGGCAGATGCAGGTACTGGTCAAAATGGCTAAACTTGTGTTTCCCTACTGAAAAAGGTAGGATTGGGGTTCAGATCACTATTTGATGTCTCAAAATAACTATTCGCAAAACTATGGTAGAAATTCAGAACATCGAAGTCATTGTGGTCAAATTTCATGTGGAATAATATTGCAAGAAGGAAAATCCTGCAGTGGTGCGATTCCGGAAGGGATCACATGTTTGGAGGAAAATGCTGCTAGCAAGAGATAAGGTCGAACATGAAATCCCTTGGCAATTAAAAAGGGGTCAGCAAATGTTTGGCACGAAAATTGGACTGGAATTGGACCTCTATATCATCAAGTAGCACCTCAGTTCGACATCAATGAAGAGTTATAAGAAGCGTCAGACTTAAAAATAGAAAATGGGTGGGATGACCATCTGTTAGATCAAACATTCTCGGCAGATATAGCCGACCATATCAGGCAAGAGGTACACTTTGAAAATGCAGATGACTACTGGGACACACCTATATGGATGCCAACAATAACAGGAAAGTTTACAGTTGGAAGTGCATGGCACATCTTGAGGCATAGAGAACGCGCAAATCCAGAATTAAAATCATTATGGACAAAAGGATTACCATTAAAAATCTCTTTCTGTCTATGGAGATTAAGGAGAGGCAAGGTGCCAACAGATGACTTATGGAGGAGAAATGGATATCAAGTTGTTTCAAAATGTTGGTGTTGCTTTCCTTCCAAGAAGAAACATTATAATACATTTTCCTTACAAGCACAACTGCCACAACTGTGTGGAAATACTTTTTGCAAGCTGCTGGAATCGTGGTCAACATGATACACCTTCACCAAGTTATTAGAGCTTGGTGGAATGGGGCATGCTGTCCAAAGCTAAAGCCACTGTTCCAGGCTGCACCAAGGATCACTTCTTGCGAAATCTGGAAGAGGAGAAAAATTATTAAAGATAGAGGCAGAATAGTATCAGTTAAAAGGGTGGTGCATGAGGTTACCAATACTCTTCATCAACTAGCTAAACTAAGGTTTGCTTGGCTAGCAAATATACCTATTCTTTGGCCAGATATGGTTAGCTTATTTGAATCATTAAACCAGTTGTTATCACCAAAAGAATTACATGGCAGATTCCTAATGAGAGATGGTTTGAGTGCAACATAGATGGTGCGTCCAGAGGGAATCCAGGACCAAGTTCATACGACTTTTGTTTGAGGAATGATCATGGAGATGTTGTCTTTGCAAGGGCAGAACAGATTGGGATTACAACTAAATATGGTTGCAGAGGCGAAGGCAATACCGGAAGAACTTTCTTATTATATTCAAATGGATCTTCATCCTTTAGTCATTGAGACTGACTCAATGGTTATGAAGAAGACAATTGAAGGAGAATGGTAGGTGCCTTGGGGCATTAGCAAAGAAGTGAAGAAGATAAAGGAAATGAAGGGGCAATTCAATGTGATTTTTCAACACGTCCTTAGGGAGGGAAACAATGTTGTTGATTTTCTAGCTAACAGAGCTTTTTCTTTTGCAGGTACAATAGAATTCCAATCATTCTTTGAATTACCTAGTGCTGGAAAAACACTGGTTAATCAAGACAAGAGTCAAATGCCTCATCTAAGGACAAAGATCGCAAGAAACAAAAATGTTGTCCACTGTTGATATGGTTATGATGATACAAAACAAGAATACCTACATATTCTCCCTCATCTATCAAATCAATTACATGCTACACATTCACACAAAAAACAAATTTCATGGAGGTAAAAAAGCTGGAATAGATTGGAAGTTTGGACAAAGCTTGGACAAAGATTTCACTCTCAATTGCTGCTATTCTCCTGTCAAGCTATTCTGTTTCTTCAACTCCTGCTACTGAGATGCTAATGCTGTTGCTGTGTGCAAATGATGCTGCTATCTATCTGCTGCTACTGGTGATGATGCTAAGAATGCTAAGACTGCTACTTCTGCTCCTGCTGCTGATACATGCTGTAGTGCTGCGACACTACTGTTATCCAGTTGCTACTGATACTTGATAGAATTTAAGGGTCCACCAAACTCAATAGAGAACCAGCTTCTCTATCAGGTTCAACAGAACATACGCACACCGCAGTAAGAGAACACATAGAAATTTTACGTGGAAAATTTCCAGCTCAACGGGATTAAAAACCACGACCTACCCTTGTAGGATTTCAACTTTACTACTGAGCAACTTTAGATTACAACCTGTAACCTAGGAATTAACCTCTTAATCCCTCACTAACTTGTAACACTTTATTACAAGCCACTTTGTAATAACTCTATTACAAAGACTTTAAACCTAGGAATTAACCTCTTAATCCCTCACTAACTTGCAACACTCTATTACAAGCCACTTTGTAATAACTCTATTACAAAGACCTTACAACTCGACTAACTCTAGTCAAGACACAAACACAAAGGTTTATGATTTACAAAGATTTCCTACATAATGCTTCTAACTAAGCTAAGTAGAAATTACAAAGAGAGTGCTTTAACAAAGGTACAACACAACTAAGGACATTTAATAACTTCAATACATGGAACGGGTCATTGGATATGTTGTTCTTCGTTGTTGATGCCCTTGAGAATCACTTGTAAGATTGACACAAACTTGAGAGAATGCTTGATAAGTTCTTGAATGTGCAAGTCGTTTGTTTTACCTTTGCTTGATGTTAATATCTCATATGTGATATCACTTGAATGATATGAGCAAGTTAGGTAAAGGGAATTCCCCGTAAAGTTGACTGTTGCACTATTTCTGCATTGTAGCGTGTGTAGACAACAACTTTACAGCTGGGGCAGTTGACTTGTACAGTCTCCTCGGGAACTTGTAGCTACCTGTTCCCTCTGCTGTTCCCTCTACTGTTCCTTTGACCCTGAAGAGTTGATTGTCTCTCCAACTGGAGATTTGGTGATCTTTAAGTTTTTGAGGTTATGTATCATGTTTCTTATTTGGTTCTTATAAGTAAGTTTGTTAGATCATCAAAACATAATCGGGATACACGTATAACCTATCAATTTCGGATACACATATAACCTATCAATTTTCCCCTTTTTGATGATGACAAACTTATAATTCAAGTTCCCCCTAAGAACCAGAATGACATTCGCATTTCCTGTATTCCCCCTGAATCTGTTCCCCATCTTGTTCCCCCTCAATTATTTCCCCCCTTTTGGCATCATAAAAAAATCATTAACAAGCATTAAGAAAAAAGTAGTCCAGCTTGGTTAATTCATGTGACATGTGTGCACACAAATATGACTGAAAACAGAACATAAGAGCAAGGCATACACAACAAAAGGAGGAAGTTTTCATTAATTGTGGATAATTAAGCAGGGAGCAGTTCCAATATTTTCAGACACATCCACAAAATAAAAACAGTAAAAACAAAAGTACCAGTCATAAGCATCATATGAACTAAAATAAAGAACATACACTAAGAACTTGACACTTGGGAAAGGGGCACTGTTTAGGGAGCATTGAAAGGGAAAGGCCTAGATGAGGAGGCAAGGGTTCGAAGAAGAATGTCCATTCAAGCATTGGGTGACACCTGCTCGTTGAGCAGTCTCTCCTTCAGGTCCTTAACCTGTTTCCTGAGGTCGGCATTTTCTTTTGTCAGATGGGTAACCTCTGTGCTTTGAGAGCTGCTGGAACCAGGTGCCCCCTGAACCTGACTGAGCTGACCTTCGTGAATGGCATTCCTTGCCTTTAGCTTTCTTATGTACGCCCCCACAACACCTTTTGGTTTATCAATTTTTCCTTGCTAGCATCCTGGGTATCACCAACCTTGGTCTTCTTGGAGGAACCAGGTTCCTTACTAGCATCAGCCTTCCTTTTCACTGATTTTCTTACACTCTTGCCTTTCTCTGTAGATTTCCTGGAGATCTTCTCAGCAAACTCCTCAGCCACTTTTTCACAAGACTCCTCAACCATTTTCTCATCCTCTTTCTCACCAGATTTTTCACCCTCAACTTTCCTCAACTCCTTTTCACTCACAGAGGACTCCCTCTTGGACTTTAGAACAGTAACTTTCTTTGAGGACTTACGAACCAAGGGACCAGGTTCCTCTTCTACCTCATCATCCACATTTAGGAGCCACTACCTTCTCATTGACAACCTTTCCATCTTTCACCAATCTCCTCTTCTTCTTTTCCTTTTCTTTTTACTTTTCCTTAAGACGGACTCAGTTCTTCCTTCTTTTGCAACCTTGTGATGGGTCTCTTAGACGAAGACCCCTGGGGAGGTGCCTTTCTACTCCTAGCACTAATAAAGCTCGCCAGAGCCACATTTTCATAATCTTCTTCTTCACTATCCTCCTTCTCCTTCTCAGACAAAGATCGCATCTCAGGAACCACACTTGTTTATGGCTCAGCATAGAAATGAGAAGAGGGAGCAGGATCAGTACAGACCTGGGGTTCTTGTGGAGAACCGGTGGTTTTATCCCAAGTGGAAGAAGAGGGCTCCTCTTGGGAGGAGGGATCAGGTTCCTTAATTGGTTCCACAGTAGTACTGTCAGGTGCCAAAGTTTCGAAAGGCACCAGTTTCCTACCCTCGACATCTGCACCATTTTCTTCCCCCTTGAGACTCAGATACAACCTCATAACCTCCAACCAGAGTTCCCTCAGGAGCTATTGACAGCATATTTTCTTTAGCTTCCTGTTCTTGTAAATGATTTTCAGACATGGTGGAGTGTAGTGGGTTGAAGAAGAGAATTGTTTTTTTTTGTTTGAAGAAGGAAAGAGGAATCTTGGATTCTTTGATGTGAACAGTTATGAAAGTGACTGTGAGAGGAGTTATTTAATAGGGGTGAGGAATCGGTTAGGAATGTGTATCAATTTTAGGTAGTCGGGTCGCTTCAGATGAGACGCTTGTGTTCAAAAAGCGGGAAAGAGGGAAACTGACAATTTAATGGCGTGGCATCGTTTCAACTGTTTAAAAAATTGTGCATGAAGTACAAAGGAACAACTAATCTGTGTCAACGGAACCAGGTTCCTTGACAGATTTTGCAAATGTAAGCCTCGTCCTTTGACCAACGTGCAATGCATTAGCTGCTTATTTGCTCTGCAATCGTCATGCGTGTCTACCTGTAATGGTATAGAGAGGAGTTAGACTTTGCTAGAAAATACTTTTTAACTAATTTTACCTGTACATTTCCTTCATAGCCAATCATTAAGGGACCGGGTTCTTAGTTGGGTTTTATCAACCCCAGTGCTAGACGATTTATTTCAAAATGCTCTATTCTCAGGGCTTTGGTGAATATATCTGCAATTTGATCTTCTGTGCTGCAGAATTTCATGCATATGTGCTCTTTCTCAACATTGTCTATAAGAAAGTGATGTCGCACATCAATATGCTTTGTTTTCTTGTGTTAACCTGGATTCTTTGCCATGTTGAGTGCACTAGTATTGTCACATAGTAAGGGCACGCACTCAGGAACACACCAAAATTTTCCAGCTGCTGTTTAATCCATAACTGTTGAGCACAGCAAGATGCAGCACCCACATATTCAGCTTCTATGGAGGGGGCCACAGAGTTTTGTTTTTCTTGTACCCTATGAAATCAGACACGAACCCAGAAAAAGTTCCATGCCATAAGTGCTTTTCTTATCCACTAGATACCCAGCATGGTCGGCATCAACATACCCCATTAAGTCAAGGTTATCTCCTGAGAAATAGTAGAGAACTAGGTCCTGCATCCCTTTGAGATATCTTAGGATTCTCTTGGCAACTTTCAGATGAGATTCCTTTGGATTGGATTGAAACCCGGCACGAAGACCCACACTAAAAACAATATCTGGTCTGCTTGCTGTGAGGTACAAAAGTAACCCTATGATACCTCTATTCATGGTTTGATTTACAAGGGAACCAGGTTCATCCATGTCTAGACGAGTAGCTGTGGCGATGGGAGTGGCAATGATTTCTGATGTCTCCATGTCAAATCTCTTTAGTAGCTTCTTGATGTACTTCTGTTGACTTATCATTGTCCCTTTGGGAGTTTGCTTTACTTGTAAATCTAAGAAGAATTTCAGTTCCCCCATCATACTCATTTCTAACTCACTTCCCATGAGTTTTGCAAATTCTTCACATAGAGAGTCAACTGTTGCTCCAAAGATGATGACATCAACATAGATCTGCACAATGAGCAGGTTCCTTCCTCGTTTCTTCAAAAAAAAGAGTGTTGTCAATTTTCCCTCTTGTAAAGCCATTTTCTAGAAGGAATTTTGACAACTTTTCACACCAAGCACGAGGAGCTTGCTTTAACCTATACAAAGCCTTGTCGAGTTTAAAAACATGCTTCCAAACTCATCAAGTTTGTTTCTGAATACCCACCTGGTTCCTATAACCGTTCTGTCAGCAAGTCGTGGAACCAGGTCCCACATATTGTTCCTCTCAAATTGATGGAGTTCTTCTTGCATAGCTGTAATCCAGTCTATATCTTTCAATGCTTCCTTGATATTCTTGGGCTCTATTTAAGAGAGAAAGGCTGAGAAGGCAAATGAGTTTCTTGTCTTTGATCTGGTTTGAATTCCTCAACAGCTGGAGTTCCATGTACAACATCCACAACTCTGTTTTCTGCTTCAAATATTGTGATTGGGGGACCAGGTTCCTCTATGTCGGGTGGAGTCTCATCTTTAGTTCTGAGGAACAAGGTCCATGTAAATTTGGAATAGTCATCCACAATGACGAAAATATGTACCTTTTTCCTCCTCTACTTGGCACCCTCATAGGTCCACATAGATCCATATCGAGGAGATCAAGTGGCCTTGAGATGCTAACTTCCTTTTTGGATTGAAAGAGGATCTGACTTGCTTTCCTTTTACACATGCATCACACACCCTGTGATCCTTTAATCTTGACTTGGGCAGACCACAAACCAGGTCCTTCCTGACCAATTTGTTCAGCAGTGTAAAACTTGCATGACCCAGCCTTCTATGCCAAAGCTCAGCATTATCATCAACAACACTCAGACAGCTATGATCCCTTTGTCACAGTTTTGGGAAATACTCAGCAAGCTATACTTCAACCCCTTCACGTAGTACGCATTTTCAATAGAGTGGGAAAGAGATTTCTCGATCCTTCCAACTCCCAGAATGTATCCCTTCTTGCCATTTCCAAAGGATACACTCCCTCCCTGCAGGGCCTTCAGTGAAAGAAAATTATTTGTACTTCCAGTCATGTGTTTTGAGCAGCTGCTATCCATGTACCAATATTGACTTCTCCCTTTCATTGTTCCCCGCACAAGGAAATCAAAGGTTAGACTTAGGAATCAAAACAAGTTTGGGTCCCTTGTAATGAGGAAATGGGTGAGTGAGGGTTCTTTTGGTCCAAGCAAGCATTATACATTTTTTATGTGAAGGACCAGGTTCCCTTGCAACAGATACTTTTTCAGCAAAAACTTTGTTTTTCTGTTGAGACTAAATTCTGGCTTTACAATTTTCTTTAAAGTGCCCAGTGTTGCCACTGTGAGTGCAAAACCAATTGTCAAGTACAGTAACGTACTTCTATGAGGGTTGTAGGGAGTCTTTTCCCTTTGGAACCTGATTCCTTGCTTGTTTCCCCTATTGTTTGTGTACAAGCAGTGATAACATCAGAGGACCAGGTCCACTTAAGTGATTTTTCAAGATCACTCTTCACTCTTCCTAGTTCTTCCTGAAGTTGTTTGTTTTTCTCAAGCTCGGCACACAAACTAGATTTCACTAATCTTAACTCATTTTCAAGCTTAAGGTGTGCCTCACTTGCAACTTCCTTTCCCTTTTGAGTGTTTACAGGCCTATTTTTCCTTCTTAGTTCCTCAATTGTTTTCTTTAGGTCTACAACTACTACCAATAGGTCATCTCTCTCGTGCTCTATGTTTGCAATTCTCTCAGTCAAGGTATCTTTTTCCATTTTTAAACTCTCAATGGTCTCACTTAGATCAACCGCAACCACCACTAAATTATCTCTCTCGTGTTCTATTTCTCCTAGTTCCATTGTTAGCACATTTTTACCATTAATGAGAGTGTGGTAAGCATCGATCAATACATTTGCCGAAGATATAAGCTTCTTTTGAGAATAGGATTTCAAATTTCATTGAACATCCAAAAAGTTTACCTCATCATCATTATCATCGTCATCTCCATCATCATCAGAATGCGCCATCAAGGCAAAAATATAGTCATACTCAGCTGCTTCACTTCCCACTACCATCATGGAGTTGTCACCTTGCCCATCATCTTCTCCGGATTCGCTGGAAGAGTGTCCCCATGCAGTAAGAGCCTGTTTCACAATGTTGTCAGCGACGTCTTTTCTTTTGAATCTTTTGTCAGGAACCTGGTTCCTCTTTGTTGTTTTTTCACTGTTGCGTTTGTATTGATCTTGCTTAAGAAGAGGACAATCCTTGATGAAATGTCCTGGTTTGCCACACTTATGACATAGGTCATAACCTTTTGGCTTGCTGGAGCTGCCCCTTTTTGGAATGCCTCTATTTCTACGAACCATTTTCTGAAACCTTCTTGTCAGGTAGGCCATATCAGCATCCTCACCACCTGAGTCATTGTTGTCCATCTTGAGGATGAGGTTCTCCTCCCTTTTGGGCTCTCTTCTCACAATGTATTTCTTCTTCTTCATTTCATAGGTCTTAAGATTGCCGACAAGTTCATCAATGGTCAGCTCCTGAAGATCCTTTGCCTCTGTAATGGCATTTACTTTGCTTTCCCAGGAACCAGGTAATACTAAGTATCTTCCTGACAAGTTTGTTCCTGGGAATGATCTCTCCCAGTGAGTGAAGCTCATTGATGATAGACGTGAAGCGAGTGTGCATATCCTGAATGGAATCATCATCCTTTATTCTGAAAAGCTCGTATTCAATTGTAAGTATGTCAATCTTTTATTGCTTAACCTGTGTTGTCCCTTCATGAGCTTTCTGAAGAGCCTCCCAGATTTCTTTTGTTGATTGGCATGCCGATATCCTGTTATATTTATCAGGACCAATGCCACTAATAAGAATTTTCTTTGCACGCAAATTCTTTTCTATGGCCTTTCGATCAGCGTCATTGAATTCCTTCCTTATTTTGGGAATGGCTACAGTTGGGTCGTCAAGATTCTTGGTAGGAACAAAGGGTCCATCGCAGATAACATCCCATAGCTCTGAATCTTCAGCCATGATGAAGTCGTGCATCCTAGTCTTCCACCATCCATAATATTGGTCGTTGAACCTTGGTGGTCTGTAAGTAGACTGGCCTTCTTCGAAGTTTGGTGGAGCAGCCATGTGGATCCTTTATAGGTGTTAACCTGATAGAAAGAACCTGCTCTGATACCAATTGATAGAATTTAAGGGTCCACCAAACACTATAGAGAACAAGGTTCTCTATCAGGTTCAACAGAACACACGCACACTGCAGTAAGTAAGCGAACACAAAGGAAATTTACGTGGAAAATTCCCAGCTCGACGGGATTAAAAACCACGACCTACCCTTGTAGGATTTCAACTTCACTACTGAGCAACTTTAGATTACAACCTATTGTGACCTAGGAATTAACCTCTTAATCTCCCACTAACTTGTAACACTCTATTACATGCCACTTTGTAATAACCCTATTACAATGACTTTAAACCTAGGAATTAACCTCTTAATCCCTCACTAACTTGTGACGCTCTATTACAATCCACTTTGTAATAACTCTATTATAAAGACTTTACAACTCGTCTAACTCTAGCCAAGACACAACCACATGGATTTATGATTTACAAAGATTTTCTACACAATGCTTCTAACTAAGCTAAGTAGTAACTATAAGTAGAGTGATTTAACAAAGGTACAACACAACTAAGGACATGTAATAACTTCAATACATGGAACTGGTCCTTGATTATGTTGTTCTTCGTTCTTGATGCCCTTGAGAATCAATTGCAAGATTGACACAAACTTGAGAGAATGCTTGATAAGTTCTTGAATGTGCAAGTCATTTGTTTTACCTTTGCTTGATGTTAATATCTCATTTGTGACATCACTTGAACGATGTGAGCAAGTTAGGTAAAGGGCATTCCCTATAGTGTTGACTGCTGCACTGTTTCTGCACTGTAGCGTGTGCAGGCAGCAACTTTACAGCTGGGGCAGTTGACTTGTACGGTCTCCTCAGGAACTAGTAGCTACCTGTTCCCTCTGCTGTTCCTTTGACCCTGTAGAGTTGAATGACTCTCCAACTGGAGACTTGTTGATCTTTATGTTCTTAAGGTTGTGTATCAGGTTCTTTATCTGGTTCTTATCAGTACGTTTGTTAGATCATTAAAACATAACAGGGATACACATATAACCTATCAATTTCGGATACATATATAACCTATCAATGATACTACTACTGCAGTTGCTATGGATGGATTGCTCAACTTATGTTGATGCTGCTACTGCAGATGTCGTGCTGATCATTTGGTATTTGATGCTGCTGCGGCTGTTTTCTTTTCAAGCTTCTCGATTGGGATCTACACACAAACAATCAAAACAAAACTGGTGGTTAATTCAGAGATTTTCAATCTTCTTCTCTTCTGAGGCTCAACAAGGAACTACCAAAAGGACATTTTTTCAAAATATGTTCACACGGTGCACTACGTTGACAAATCAAGTACTAAAGAAGCTACAACTACAACTCTTTAGACAAAAAATAAATGTTCAAATTGAATTTCTTTACAACTTGTGAATTATACATACCTATTAATATGGGATTGCAACAGATGGCGCCTGGTGAGAGCTTTGTAGGTGCTACAACAAATTAGTTGTAGTTGGTGTGTAAATTCATTGTCGTCAACAACAATTGGATGTTTCAAATTAATAGCTTTGTACCTTTTCTGTTATTTACATGCTATTGCTACATTGTATTAGGTTGCAATAGTCATTACCTTTCTGTTTGTATTTTGTTTTTGGTTTCACCTGAACATTGTGTAACTTTAACCCGATTTGGGATTTTAAATATATATATATATATATATATATATATATATATATATATATATATATAAAAGTTACTAGGTGAATAACCTAGTTGTCTATTTGCTAAAAAAAATTTACACATAAATCAAAACCTAATACCAAAACAATTGTTCTCTCTCTCTATCTCTCTCTCTTTATCTATCTATCTATCTTTCTTTCTAGACCATAGCGACTCATTTTTCAATGGCGGTGGAAGCGACAAACCAACGAAAACTCTGATGGAGGAGCTAGAAAATGATGTAGAGGACTTGGATTTCCTTTTACTGCCGAAGCAAATATTCGGTCCAGACGAGAATAGGGTGAAGAAAGTAGTGGAATACAAGTTTAACTCTAAAAGAAACAAGGTGAAAATCACTACTACGACACATATCCGTAAGCTCGCGAAGGCTAGGATGAGCAAAAGGGCTGTTGAGAGGTGGTCTTGGCTTAAGTTTGGGGATGCAGTTCATGAGGATGTGGGTTCTTGTCTCACCATTTTTTCTACTAAGGAGATTATTCTTGAGTGCCCTAGATCCCCCCCCCCTACCCGATTCCAAGCAAGAAGAAGCTAAAGTTGCGGGAGACTCTTAGGCTCAAATTGGTAAAAGCGGGGGTTGTTATTATGGTGTGTAGGGCCTGTGGCAAGAAAAGTGGTCATTGGATATCAATATGCCCATTCAAAGGTCTTGCTCAGCCAAGTGACACATTTATAGATAAGCCACCGTCAGCAGAAGTGCCTTCCACTAAAGTTAGACCTCAGAAGGGACCTTTCATTCCTCCAAGCATGGGAGGTGGTGGTGCATAGAGATGAAGTGGTGGTGGAACTAAAATGAGAAAAAGGAATGAAGAGAAATTTGTTAGGTTCACCAATCTTTCCGAGGACACTCGGGAGGCTGACTTGTTGGAGTTATTCTGTCCCTTGGGTTATGTCAGCCGAGAATATGTTGCCATTGATCAAAAGATAGGAATTAGCAACGGGTTTCGTTTTGTCAACAGGAAAAATGCTGTGAGGGCAATAAACAAGCTCAATGGTTATGGTTATGGCAATCTCATCCTTAGAGTTGAATGGGTTGCTCTTGTCGTGCCCCATTTTCTCGCGAAAGCGGGTTTTGACATGAGAAAACTCTTTTAAAGGGTATTCTAAGAGAAGAGTCACCACCTAAAGATTTTAAGGTTTGTTAGGATACTTATTTGCGGATAACTTTGTTTTAACTAGTCAGAATTTTGGGTAAGGGCTCAAGCTACCTCGAAAAGAAAGTGTTAGGAACTCTTCGAGGTCCACACCTTTGCCCGTCCGAATTTTAAGCTTTGTGGAAATATTAAGTTATTAAATAGATTATTCTAAGTGTACAAATAAATTGATTGTTAAGTTAAGTGACTGAATGGTTAAATACGTCACTAGTTATTCTAAATGGAACAAGTTGATCGGATATAGCTCAATTATAAAAAACCACTAGATTTGAAGAAAACATCATATAGATAGACAAAGATGAAACTAACATCAACTTACAAAGCCTTGTAATTACAAAGGTTCCAATCTTAGACTTACTCTATGAATCCTAAATACTAGACGGGAACATACATGAATAATTTAGACACAAATGGGGGTCCTAAATTTTTAAGCCTAAATGATCACCTCATGCAACAAAAATAATACTTTGCAATCTTAGGTGCAATTGTTGCTCATATCATTCAGCAGGCATAGACTATCATCTTCAGCTACCCGATTACTTTCTTTTAGTTGTTTACCTAAATCTCTATAATTCACTTTTAAACCGCGCTCTATGGTTGCCTACCTGTTCCATTCTATTGTCCAGGAGGCATTGGACAACTATAAGGGTGGTTTTGACTCAATCTAAGGTTGATCAAAAAGTAAAACTAGGGGCCAAACAATTGAAACACATTGACCTTCAAAGAATACAATAAGCATGTTATGGGCTCACATTTTCCTCCCACATAGGTGCAAAGGCTGTTACTAACAAAACTTGATTTATTTAAAAGGTGGCAAAATTAAATTTGTTAAAATGGTAGACTGGTTTAACAAATTGTCCTATGAACATGATTTCTAATCATGAGGGTATGTCGGACAACTTTATGAATTAACCTATATTATCGAATTATTTGATTTGGGCCTAAAATAGGATTTCTAAGTGATAATTGCAAGTGGCAGCTACGGCGGCGAAGGATACAAACTATCTCAATGTTAATCCTATTGACATGATCTCTACGTGGATATTATAGTAAAATAAAAAGACTTCGTTATCCGATCCTATAGGTAGGATTTCTCTGTGACTTAGACCTCAGGTTGTTTAAGTTATCAAGTGGCCAAGTGACATACGTCATTATTTATAATCCTATAGGCATAATTTCTAGATTTAACACCCTAAGAGCATGATCTCTAAGTGCAGTGGTACAAACAGTCAAGCAAATTAGCATAGAGTAGGTCCTATAGGCATGATTTCTAAGTGTAGAGCCCTAAGAACATGATTTCTAAGCGCACCGTTGAAGGCCGGCGAGCAAATATCACATAACAACTCCTATTGGCATGGTGGTTAAGTGGCATTATTGAATTATTAACATATCAGGCAAATTATGCAAGTGTGCCCATTTCTCGTTAGTTAAAGTCCTAGACTCATGATTTATATGTGAAGCAGGAAACAAAATGAAGATAATATAGGCATGATAACTACTATAAAGTAGCATGTAGGAAATTGAGCGTGGTTGGTGTCACGACCCAAAATCCACTATAGGTCATGGTGGCGCCCAACGTCGTTGTTAGGCAAGATAGCGCGAACTACCAACTTATTATTTATTTTATTATTTTTAAAATCATAAATCTTCTTAGATAGGTAAATCAATGCATTAAAAATCGTAGATATGTACAATTTAAATGAAATATAAAGTAAAAGTGTGTCAATGGTTTGCAAAACCATAAACAAATTCTAGAACGTCCCAAAACCCGGTGTCACAAGTGCATGAGTATCTACTAGGAAGTATAATAACAATGCAACATGTGTCTGAAATACAAGATAGACAGGATAAAGTAAATAATTATGATGGAGACTCTATGTGCTGCGAATCGTAGCATGGAATGCAGCTTACCGTAAAGTCCCCTCTGCAGTTGCGCCTACACGCCTAAATGACCACCAAATGAGCCTGTCAAATCCTGCACATTTAGTGCAGAAGTGCAGCATGAGTACGTAAATCAACGCGTACCTAGTAAGTATCTAGCCTAATCCCGAATAGGTAGTGATGAGGGGTAGAAATTGACACTTACTAGTGGTCCAGTAAATCAAATATAATAAAGTTGACAAGTATGAAACATGGTACATATAAAATGAGAACAAATATAGGTAAATAGTATGACTACAGCTGAACGGTGAACGCAAGGTCCTCAATTATCGGATATCTCCTCAAATTGAATACGTAATGGTCAATACCAAACCAACGATCACATCTCAAGTAAGAAAACTCATGAGTACGCGGACTCCTTATCAAGTATTTTGCACGATTCTTTCGAGGCGAGTGGCCCGATCCCATAAGAGTATTTCATAGAATTGCTGAGGTGAATGGCCTGATCTCATAAGATTGTGATACATAATTCTACCGAGGTGATCGACTCGATCCCATAAGAGTGTGTTACAATATCCTGCTGAGGTAAACGGCCTGATCCCATAACAGTGTGTTACAATATCCTGCCAAGGCGAACAACCTGATTCCATGAGAGTATGGTACATGATACTGTCGAGGCAAACAGTCCGATCCCATAAGAGTATTGCTGAGGCGTTCATCCCGATCCCATTAGAATATGAGGTTTTTATGGGTATTTTGACCTCACTCACAAATATATGTGTGAGTTATAAGATTCAATAATAAAAGCTTTACGTTGGATACGCACAACGTGGTAGAAATCCATAAGGGAAGTAGAGTTTTTACAGCTAATCAAGTAGCTCGTCAAGTATCTAAAATAGCGAGTCCGATACTCTACGCGAGTCTAGTCTCATGCTAAATGCAAATTAAAGCATTTAAACAAGAAAGATAACTCAAATAGTACAATTCAAGCATGGCATGAGTCTAAGTCTACCAGAACATAATCAGGAATTCTAGCGTACTCACAGACACTCGTCACCTCATTCGTGTGTAGCACCCACAACATATAGCACATAATGAATATAACACCTACAGGGTATTTACCCCCTCACAAGGTTAGACAAGAGACTTACCTCGCTCCGAAAATCCATGACCGGCTCCAACGCCACTTTAACATCCCAAACCGATGCCCATCGATCCGAAACTAGTCAAATAACGTGCAAAACAATAAAAATATACTCCAATACCCATAATTTAACAATTCATAACAATTCCCTACTCCGCTCGAAAAATAAAAAGAAGGTCGACCCCAAGGACCACGCGCTCGGATTCCAAATTGTTTTGAAGATAAACATTACCCATAACACTACGAACTCAAATATATAATTTATTCCAATTCCGTGTCCAATTTTCTGGTCAAAAACCAAAAATACCAAGTTCTAGATTTCTTCAAAAATTTCACAATCCCTATCAAATTCCATGTTACAATCTATATATAATCCATGTATTTAACTTGAAGCAAGTGGGAATAACTTAACTCATAATAGATGGTGAGAATCTCCTCTTCAAGAGCTCCAAAAATCGCAAACCAAGTTAAAATGTGAGAGGAATGGGCTAAACCCGAAATAAAGTCGTAATGGCCTCAGATGTCGCATTTGAGACATAAGGCTCGCAAATGCGAAGTCGCAAATGTGAAACTGGCATCGCAAATGCGAAGCCTGACAAACTCATCCTAAGTCGCAAATGCGACAAAAGTCTCGCAAATAAGAGCTCAGAGACATTGCAAAAGCAACAGTTTCATCGCAAATGAGGAAACTGCCTTAATCGCAACTGCAATTAAATTGTTCGCCAATGAGAACTCCCTTTCCCCAGCCCATCCTTGCAAAAGCAAAAACGATCTCGCAAATGCGGACATCGCAAATGCAAAGGACCTCGCAAATGCGAGAACAGAGCACTAGAATCAGCTGAACCTCTACAAACTCCTCCTGAACGCGCCCAAAACTCATTCCATCCCTCGAGGCTCAAAACCAAACATCCACACAAGTCTAGACATATAGCGCAAACTCGCTCGCCCGATCAGAACACCAAAATCACTTCTAGACACGAATAGGACGCCAAAATGTATGAAAATCACAATGACCTTCAAGAACTTTTAGAATTGCAACCAAGCGTCCGAACCACATCAAATCGTCTCCAAATGAACAGGCAAGTTCCAAATGATAAAATGAACCTATTCCAAGTCCCAAACCAAAAATACGAACCCGATAGCCATAAAGTCAAACCATGGTGAAACTTAGGAAAATTCCAAATTTTCAAATGCCAACTTTCCATAATAAGTGTCGAAATGTTCCCGGACCACCCGATACTCAACTTGAACATATGCCCAAGTCCGAAATCACTATACGAACCGATATGAACCTTCAAATCTAGATTTTGAGGTCTCTTACTTAAACGTCAAACCTTGGTCAACTCTTCCAATTTAAAGCTTCCGAATTGAGAATTTCCCATAAAAAACAACTCTGAACTTCCAGAAATTCAATTCCAATTACGCGTACAAGTCATAATACATAAAGTGAAGCTACTCAAGGCCTCAAACTGCTGAACGACATGCTAGTGCTTAAAACGGCCGGTTGGGTCGTTACAGTTGGTAATGACAAGTAGCAGGCAATGATATTTGGACCTATAGGCATGTTATCTATCCAGTCATGAAAGAGTTAAACTATCCTAGGTCCCCATTCAACTATTTTCCTCATTATCGTCTTTACAAGTTATTACAAACCAAGGAAAAATAATTACAGGCCTAATATAAATACAAAAATAACCCAGTCATACTTATGGCCTTCAACAGCCTCAAAACTTCATGCAGACCAACAGAACCAAGTTCTAGATGCATAAGGTTAAGCGGACAAAGAGAATTTGGACATAGTACCAAGTTAGGCCCAACAAGCCAGGCCCAAACTCTTAAGTAAACCAAACTATGTTAACTAAATAGGGGTACCAAAAGGCAAGTGAAGGCTATGAAAACAGTCCATCTAGATGACTTGGAATTTAGTCAAGAAACACACACGTGCACCCAGATGATTTTGATCTTCAATGTTTACAAACTAACGGAGAACAGGATTCTTTAAGTTACATCCTAGGATGTGAGGTCTAAGTGATGAGAGAGAGCACATAAGAAAGACAAGAAC
Source organism: Nicotiana attenuata (assembly GCF_001879085.1). Lineage (NCBI taxonomy): Eukaryota > Viridiplantae > Streptophyta > Magnoliopsida > Solanales > Solanaceae > Nicotiana > Nicotiana attenuata. The sequence goes on along the minus strand of NC_031996.1, from coordinate 6,246,931 downwards.
ATACTTGGAAATCCATCAGCTTTACAAAGATCACATGAAGGGTCTTACGAGCATATCCTCTGAGTGAAAAATCTAAGGGATACACAGAATCATAGAGGTCTAGTAGAATGAACATACATTTGAGGGAAAAAATTCAAAGTGACATAATCTTAAGGACAGATCTTCTAGGACTTAATCCAAAAGAACACAACTAGATAAGAATTCATACAGGAAAGTCTAGCATGAAGGTTTAAGATAGAAACATCCTATATACATGGTTTCTAGGTAGGGCACTCATCAAGTCAAATAGAGTATGTATTCATATGATTTTTAAAGATAATAGGGGGTTTTACAGATCGATTAGCACTTGCAAATTGGTGAGTATAACTAACATGTGGCAAATGATCGCATTAGAGATGCCTAAACCTAGGTAAACTAGCAATATCGAAACATAGACCCTTAGAATACTACGTTAACAACAAAATTGCAGCAAAGTTGGAATAACATGTAACATGATATTGTACTACAGTTCACAATTTTCAGAAAGCCAAGATTTTAAGTCAGGTTTTGTACTTTGAAAGGCTCCAATCATAGCAGTGACATTTTGAGTACACATAGACATGAGTAAACAAAGAAAATAATCAAGAGCATATTTACACTAGCAAATAGAGAGTTAAATCGCAGAATTAAGAGTACTAACTAGTTTCAAAGAGAAGTAAATGAGAAAGATTAGAGTTCCCATAGTAGTTCAGTAGCAATTGCGATTAAAGGAGAGCAGTGAAAACCTCATGATCTACGGCACTTCAGAGTTCACAAGAGCCTCGAGGATCACGAACAGTGCTTGTGTCGAAGGAGGTTACAGACAATACCAAGGTGACCTTGGCTTTCATCCGGCCAAGAATAGAATCAAAACAAGAAGAATTCAGAGAACCAGAACACCAAATAGAATGAGTGTGAGTGAGATACAGCAGTGACTAAAGTCTGTCCAAAATAGAAATTATGAGGGGTTTATGTTATTACAGAATTGACAAGCACATAAGGAAATAAGTTAGTCACACAAAAATAAGGAAAACAAATTACATGCATACCGATTTCATATCAGATTAGGGCAAAAATTAAACATAGAAATCAACAAAGAGTATCAGCGAATCAGACTGTCATGGGAGTAAAGCTTTTTCCCTAAATGTATCAAGCTATGATTCTATATAGAATCAGTAATCAAAGTCGCGTCTAATATTCACACCGATACTTTCCATGTTCAATCAAGTATCATTAGGTCGTTTGTGCAAATATTTACCATAATCGGGCAAGTGCCATAGAGTAAGAAGCTGTGAAAGGCGAGAGAATCACAGGAGAATTGTAGATTGACCAAGATCCAAGAATGGAAAGAAGATATTCCATTTCGACTAGGTTTTGGAAGAGAGGGGAAGGGGAGTGACGAAGAAGGGCGTCCGGTCTCGATGGAAATGGGAATTAGGGTTTGGGTTGAGGGATAAAGAGGAAGGGGGAATTAATTATGGACCGTTGATCATATGAGATCTACGGCAAGTGATCAAGGTGGAGGGGGCCGGGTTACTAAGTCAGGTATGGGCTTCTAGGTTATTTGGTTAGGTAAGGGAATTGGTCATGCACATTGGGTCAGGATTTGGAGCATATTTGGTCTGAAATTCAGCCTTATATTGGGCAAAAATTTAAAGCACATAAAACTAATTAATTAAAAATAAATTATAAATATTTATATCAAATAATAAAATGCCATTTATGGAATTTAACACTTTAAAATAGTATCTTAGGATTATAAAAATATAAAAATGCTATTTGACCTAAATAATTTAATAAACAGAATTACCGTAAAGAATATAGGCTATTATTCAAATAATGCATAAACGATATAAAAATATAACGCAATTACAGGAAATGTCATAAAATATGCATAAAGTGCTAAGAAAAATACAAATAATTAGTTTGGACAACTGATCACTCATAAATAATTTTAAGGAAATAAAAAATAAATTATTTGTCAATTATAAATGAGAGAATATATTAAAAATGCTTATAATATAAAATAATAATATTTGCATAAGATCTCCATAATAATAATTTAAAATAATGCCATGAAGATAATAAATTGATATTTATAATATGTCATGGAGTAATAATGCAGTGTAATATCCTATAAACAATATTTAAAAATATATAAAAATATATTATAAAATATTTCAACCCACAAAGGCTAAATGAAAATCATGAGGGCAAAATTGAGTCTCAACAAACCCTACAACTAATTAGCCTTCTTTCTTAGCCAATACTATGTCGTTTAACCTTACCATTGGAACTATCATTTTGCTTCGTGTATGTTATTTTAGAATGTCACTCATGCCTCATTTATTGGAGGAAAAAAAAAAGGAGAAATATTTACACCTACAGCTACACCGTTAGTTCCCCGGCAATGGCACAAAAGTTAGTCCTAAAGAGGACAAGCAGACGCTGCAAATATAATTTGGTCTAAGAGTCCGGAGTCAAATCTCACAGAGAATCAAGGCTTAGCTACAATTGTTCAATATTTCTAAGAAATACAAGTTCAAATATTTTTCTAGTTATAAAGATTGTTATTTTTATTTTAATCTAATTAATTATCAAATACTAAAAAGCAGTAAAATTATCAATTAACGAGGCTAAAAGTTGGAGACAAAATTTTGGGGCCATAGAGTTATGATTTCCCCAATTGTCAAAATTCATCGTGCTATGTCTCCTATAGCATCATTCAGTGGTTTGAGGCCTTGAGTAGCTTCACTTTATACATTATGACTTGCACGAGTGGTTGGTTTCGATTCGAGGAGTCCAGAGTTGATTTCGAAGAATAATTCTCAATTCGAAAGCTTTAAGTTAGAAGAGTTGAGCAAGGTTTTACTTTCGTGTAAATGACATTAGAATCGAGAGTGAAGGTTCCAATAGGTTCGTATGATGATTTTGGACTTGGGCGTAAATTTGGATCATGTTTCAGGCGGACCGGGAGGGTTTCAGTGCTTATTGTGGAAAATCGGCATTTTGAAAATTTTAGAACTTCCTAAGTTTGATTTGAAGTGGTCTTACGTGTTATCGATGTTTTCTTGGGATTCCAAGCAATGGAATAGGTTCGTATTGTGATTTGTGACTTAAGCATAAAATTTGGCGTCGTTCCAGAATATTTAAGTGTGATTCGGACGCGTTTGGTGAAGTTTGAATGTTTGAAAGTTAAAAGAAGCATTTTGATCATCGATTTGTGGCTTTGATGTTATTCGTGGCATTTCATGCCTTTGGATAAGTTTGGATAAGCTACCGGGATTGGCTTGTATGATCGGACAGGGTCCCGAGGGCCTCTGATTTGTTTCGGGGTGGTTTCAGACCAAATTTGGATGATTTGCTGGTGCTGGTGCTGGTGTCTGGTGTTGTTCTTCACGAAAGCGAAGGGATGCACGTATTCGCGAAGAAGGATTTGTGGCTGCTGGGAATTTATTCTTCGCGTTCGCGACAAGTTCACCACATTCGTAAAGGTGTAGGGAAGAGGTGCTTCGCGATCGTGACAAGGGGTTCATGTTTGCCAAGAGGAAGATGGGCCTGGAGACTTGGCCTTCGCGTTTGCGAAGGCATGGATGAGTTTGCGATAAGGCATCCTGGTAAATCATCGCGTTCGCAAGCCTTTACTCGCGTTCGTGTAGAAGATTTTGGAACTGGAGCTGGTTGCGCTTCGGGAACGCGAGGGGCATGCCGCATTCGTGAAAGGTCGATTTTGGGGCGATTTTGAAGTGCCAATTTCAGAATCTATCATGTGGTAAATTATTCCTACTCATTGTGAGTTAAATACATGTATTACATATGGATTAGAACATGAAAATTGGTAGAAATTGTGGGATTTTGGAAGAAAACTAAAAAGGTAATTTTGGATTTTAACCACGAAATTGGACATGGAATTAGGAGTTAATTATACATTTGAGTTCGTGGTGTTATGGGTAATGTTTATCTTTAAAATATTTCCTAATCTTGGCACGTGGGCCGTGGGTTGACTTTTCGAGCAAAAATGGGAATTGTTATAAATTGTAAAATTATGAGTATTGGAGTATATTTTGATTGGTTTGCATGTTGTTTGATTAGTGTCTGATTGTTTGGCATTGGTTTGAGGAGTTAGAGACACGTTAGAGCCGGTTATTGAGTTTCGGAGGGAGGTAAGTCTCATGTCTAACCTTGTGAGGGGGAATTTACTGCGTATGCATTATATTTGCTATGTGCTACATATTGTTGGAGGGAGGGGGCTACGCACGTATGAGGTGACAAGTGTCCGTGCGTATGCTAGAATTCATGATTAGGTTCGGGTAGACTTAGACTCACACCATGCTTTAGTTGTAATATTTGAGTTACTCTTGCTTGTTTAATTTCTATAATATACATTTTTCCTGAGACTAGATTTACGTAAAGTATCAGACTTACGATTCGTGATATAGGGTGAGCTACTTGATTAGCAATAGAGATTTCACTTCCTTTTAGGGCTCCTCCCGTGTTGTACGTATTTGTCTGGAAGTTTCTTGAATTTCACAACTCATACGGGATCAGACTGATCGCCTTAGTAGTATGATTACAGAATCGGGCCGTTCGCCTCGGCAGTATACTTGAGATGCATCCATGGATCGGGCCGTACAACCTCGGCAGTGTATGTACATGACTATTATGGGATCGGGTCGTACGCCATGATAGGAATTCGTGCCTTTAATCTTGTGGGATCGGGCCGCTCGACTCAACAGAATTGTGCGAAATACTTGATAAAGAGTCTACGTACTCATGAGTTTTCCTGACTTGAGATGTGACTGTTGATTTGGTGTTGACAATTATGTATTCCATTTGAAGAGGTATCTATTATATGAGTACTTTGTGTTCACTATTCAGTTGGAGACTGTATTATTTACATATATCTATTCACACTGTTTACTTACCATGTTTCATATCCGTCTACCTTATTATATTTGATTTATCGGACCACCAGTAAGTGTCAATGTCGACCCCTCGTCTTTACTTCCTGGATATTAGGCTAGATACTTACTGGGTACACATTGATTTACGTACTCATGCTACACTTCTGCACTGAATGTGAAGGTACTGAGACATGTACATTTTGTGGTCATCTTGGCGCATTGGCGCAACTACTGCGGGGACTTTACGATGAGCTGCATTCCATGCTACGATCCATAGCACATAGAGTTTCCATCATATTCATTTACTTTATCATGCACTTGTGACGCCGGATTTTTGAGGTTCCTAGTTGATGCTCATAAATGTATTTCATGTTATTATTATCACTTCACTTCATGATTTATTTATACTCGGAAATTTGGTAAAGAAAAGTACAGTTTCTATAAGTGGTAGATATTATTCTATTTATTTAATAAAATTCCTGATTTTAAAAATTGAAATGGATAGCTAAATGGAGGTTTGTGCATTGTCTTGCCTTGAAGTATTATTGGGCGCCATCACAACCTATTAGGGGATTTGGGTAGTGACATAATCCCACATTTAAACCTGTCGTACTGATTCCTCACATACTTTAGGAGTGAGGTTGTTCGGCAACCACCTAAATATATATACTTTTTAAGCAATACATAATAAATAGGCACAGTCAGTTGATGGCCATTCAATCAACTGATATAAGTGCGTAGGTAAACAAGTAGAGAAATTCAAAGACTAAATTATTTTAAACGTAATGAAAATTCATTCTCCAAAAGCTCTTGTCAAACCCTAGATAATAGAGTTTATATACTCATAATCATACTAAAAATCATGATAATATTCGAAAGCATTAAAAAACATGTTAAGGAAGAACAGAGAGAAAACTCTTTTGATTTTGTAATAACCTAACCGGTCATTTTGAGCTCTAGCTTGTCGTTCGATGGTTTGAGACCTTGAGTAGTTTCACTTTAAGTACTATTACTTGTATGTGTAGTCGGTATTGACTTTCAAGAAGCTAAGAGCTGATTTGGAAGAATTATTCTCAATTCGGAAACTTTAAGTTAGAAGAGTTGACCAAGGTTTGACTTTTTACTAAACGACCTCGGAATAAAGATTTGAAGGTTCATAAGGTGAATTCGGACTTAGGCGTATTTTTGAGTTGAGTATCGGATGGTCCGAGATTGTCTTGTTGCTTATAATCAGAAGTTCGCATTTTGGATGATTTTGAATTAGCTAAGTTTGACCTAGGGTGGACTTTGGTGTTATCGGACTCCAGGCGGTATTTCGGGTACGTCGTATAGTTTCATTTAGTTAATTGGATCTTGTGTGTGATGTTTGATCGTGATCCGTAATATCTAAGTATGACTTGAACGCGTTCGAGAAGTTTAGAGGTTTGAAAGTTAAGAAAATGATTCTGATTAGTGATTCTTGGTTTTAATGTGATTGGTAGCGTTTCGAGCCTTTGGATAAGGTATGGGACTTGTTGGTATGATTGGATGGGTTCCCAAGGGCCTGAGGTGTGTTTCGGGATGGTTTCGCACCATTCCCTTAGTTTTATAGTTGCTGGATTTTGATGTCAGGGGTATGTATCACAATCGCAGAGGAAGTATCATGATCGCGAAGGTGTGAGTGGAGTTGGTGAAGACTTTGTTCTTCGCGATCACAAAAAGGGAATCGCGATCGCAGTTGATGGTCAGGTTGTTCTACGCATTTGTGTAGGAGTGTCGTGAACGTGAAGAGTTTCTTGGGACGATCTGGTTTGGAAAATTGCTCTACGCCATCGCGTAAGGGATCTCATGATCATCGAAGACGTATTGCCGGCGCTGGAAAATTAGTCTTCCCGTTCACTGAGCTGGGCTCGCGTTCTCGTAGGCTTGGCAGGCTGATGGTTGCGATCTCAATCTTGGTTTTCGCGTTGGCGGAGAAGGTTTCCTGGGCGAGGATGCTTCAGCCTAACAATCACGAGACTGTTTCCTCGATCGCGAAGGAGGATGCCTGGGTAGTGTATAAGAATGCAAATCGGGACATAGCTCTTTTTCATCTTATTTTCTCTTTTGGAGCAAATTTTGGGGCTATTCTTAGAGAGCTATTTCATCCACCAATTGAAGATATGTGTTTCTAACCCACCTTTGATTATATTTCCAAAAAAATGTAGGGATGTTAACATAAAAATTGGTAGAAAAAATTGGGGATTTTGGAAGAAAATCTAGAAATGGTATTTTTGAGTTTTGACCACGAAATTGGACATGAAATTTGGAATAAATTATGTATTTGAGTTCGTGGTTCTATGGGTAATATTTATTTTTGAGGATTTTCAAAATTCGGGCGCGTGGGTCGGGAGGTTGACATTTTGTGTAGAGTTGGGAATTGTTTCTAACATTTAAATTAGGAGTCTTTGAGTATATTTTGATTGGTTGTCACGTTCTTTGACTAATTTCGGATTGTTTGGCATTGGTAGGAGGTGTTAGAGAGGCGTTGGAGCTAGTTATCAAATTTCGGAGTGAGGTAAGTCTCTTGTCTAACCTTGCAAGGGGAAATTTACCCCGTAGGTGCTACATTTTTTACTTGCTACATGTTATGGGAGTTACGCAGGTATGAGGTGATGAGTGTCCGTGCGTATGCTAGATTCTTGATTATGTCCGGATAGACTTAGACTCATACCGTGTTCTAATTGTACTATTCGAGTTATCAAATCTTGTTAATCTAGATACTTGACGAGCTACTTGATTAGTCATGGAAATTATACTTCCCTTTACGGATGTCACCCGCGTTGTACTATTTGTCTGAAAATTTTCTTGAATTTCATAACTCACACATATATTTGTGAGTGGGACAGTGACCCGTCAAAGTTTCATTACTATTATGGGATTGGGCTTAACGCCTCAACAATACTTTTTGGGGATCGGGCCATTCACGTCGGTAGTATTGTGTAACATACTCTTATGGGATTGGGTCATTCATCTCGACACCATTATGTAACATATTCTTATGGGATCGGGTCATTCGCCTCAGCAATATTATGTCACATACTCTTATAGGATCGTGCTGAACACCTCAACAGTACTCTTATTGGATTGGGTTGTTCAACTATGCAGTATCATGTAACACACTCTTATGGGATCGGGTCATTCGCCTTCATATTTCTATGAAACACTCTTATGGGATCAAGTTGTTCGCCTCAGTAGAATTTTGCGTAATATTACATATGGAGTCACCGTACCTATGAGTCTCTCTGACTTGAGATGTGGTATTTATTTGGTATTGATCATTATGTATTCCATTCGAGATAGTATCTAGTATTTGAGGACTTAGTATTTACTCTTCTGTTGTGGAATTTGGTACACACATACACCAACTTCGTTGCTTTTACTTACTATGCTTAATACCAGTCTATGTTTATTGTATTTGATTTTGGAGATTTCTGGTAGATGTCGCTTCATGTTTTATTTATACTCTATGAGTCAATATGGAAAGACGTGTATTTTCATGGTTTCTAAATTTAATTCCATTTTGTTCATGAAATTCCTTATTTGAAAAGATTAAAAATGGATAAGTAAGTTGGAGGTTCACCGTTGGCTTTCCAAATGGCATTGTAGGGTGCCATCATGGCTTATGGAAATTAGGTCGTAACAGCTTGGCATCAGAGCATTAGGTTCACTTAGGTCTCATGAGTCATGAGTAAGTCTAGTAGAGTCTTCTAGATCGGTACATAGATGTATTTACTTATCTTCGAGAGGCTACAAGGCTGTTAGGAGAACTTACCTTTCTTGATTCCTTGTCGTGCAACTTGATTTTGGTTGAAGCTTATGTCTTCAGTTCTTTCCTTCTCATTTGAACACGATATTGAGCACTTGATATCAGTTGGACATCGAGGAGTTATGGTGGTACTATAGGTGTGGTGTTGTGGTGCTGGATATTTTTCACTTTATTATGAGGGCAGACTACTATCATTGCCTCGTGGGAGGGTGTTCGATTGTTTCAGTCCAGTGTTGGTATTGTCCATGGTTTTAGGGCTATGGATGGTGTATTGTGATATTTCTCGCATTGATGTCGCACAATATTGGTATAAATGGTAAAGTGTTTACTTATGTGTCGCGGCAATGAATGATTCGAGAGGAGGATTATTCGGTTCATGATTGGGGAGTTTGTTATTCATTCCAATGCAAGAGAGGCATTTGGGCTCTGGATGTTGATGCCTTGGTTGATGAAGTTGCGGGATTGGGTATTTCCGAATTCGATGGAGTTCTTTCTCGTGTTGTTGTGCAGTCGTCCTTATTTGAGTGCACTAAGACTCGTCAGTATGGTGGTCCTTATTTGTTTGTCATTGGGGCACGGTGTTGCAAAGTGGTATCTAAGTGGTTATCGAACATGACAGTTTTTTTGCGACTTTAGGGTCGAATCGATGTTTCTAATGTTGATGGTTCAAGGGAGATTATCCTTGAGGAGGCCTAGAGTTGAGGGTATTTTATTCGTTCGGGTGCTATGGAGATGGATCGCAATTTAGGGCGGCATTATTGGTGGTAGAGGATGAGAAAGGACATTGTGTGATATGTCTCGCGGTGCTTGGGCTATTATCAGGTCAAGTATGAGCAGCAGAGATCGAGTAAGTTGTTTTGGAAACTGGATAGATCGGAGGTGAAGTATAGCGTGTCGTATGGATTTGTGGTATAGTATCCACGTGCTTGATAAAGCTTAGTGTGTATTGGGTCATGGTGGGCAAGTGACTAAGCCTGTGTATTTCATTTGAGATGGTGGCTTCTATACTTGAGAAGTTCGAACGTGACAAAAGCAGTTGTCCAGGATGTAGAGGGAATCTAAATACGTGATTATCATTTTGGGATGCAATATGGCCTCGAGCTTTTAACGTGTTGTTGGACCTTCAGTTGATGTTAATAGAATGAAGTGACTCTTATAGCTGGTGAACAAGTATAGACTCATGAGGATTTACTATTTTCATAAAAAGTGGTTATAACAATGTCAAAGAATATCATAGATTTCACACCTCCTTTTTACCTACACCCCAAGGGTGTAAAGGAGTTTTTCCACTCAAAGGACAATCGAAACGGGATTCGTTATTTATTAAGATTCAGAGTCGCCACTTGGGAAATTCATGGTGCCCCAAGTCACCGGTTGAATCCCGAATCGAGGAAAATATGACCCTGTTTAACAGTCCGCGATCCAGAAATCAGAGTAAGGAATTCTGTTAACCCGGGAGAAGGTGTTAGGCACTCCCGGATTCCGTGGTTCTAGCACGGTCGCTCAATTGTCATATTTGGCTTATTTATTTGATTTTAATACATGTTTTGACCTATGTGCTTTTTAACTTGAACCGTTTTTATCATTGTTATTTTAAGAGAATTGCAACGTTGTGAAAACATGTCTGAAACCGCGTCACATAAATGCACCCGCGATTTCTGACACATTTCGACTTCGTTGAGATTTGGATTTGGGTCACATAAATGTGCACCCGTATTTAGGAATGTAATGTTATTAAAATATGCGCCTGAGGAGACTAACGTGTTATTATCTTTGGGGAAGGTCGTGAAGTTCGCTAAACGGCCCGTCCCGAAATCTAAGTATTTTTACCACAAACATTTATTGAGGGCCCCGCAATTTATGTATTTTTGTTTGGCGAGGCTCATAACCTAAAAGCAACTATGGTTCTCTATTTTTATTTGTCTCTAATAATAAAAGAAATAGTCCTAATTAATTAACAGTGTTTAAGCATTACTACAATTGGGTCCGTGAATTTAATAAATTCAGATCCTCAACAAATTTGGGCCTTGAAAACAGCCCATGATGAAATCACAACCCAGGTCCTATGCAAAAGTGGACCAGTCATAAACCCCAGGTCTAAATGAGCACATAAGTCAGGACAGGACCTGGGCCGCTCGTTAAGGTACAGAAGCCCAAATTGTCTGGGAATGGGCTGTCAAGCCCTGATTGCTAAACCAAACCACACCCCAATTTCATTTGAACAAATAAGGCGATACTGATTGCTTTGATTCTGTTTTCACGCCCAGGCTTATGTATATCTAAACATATTACCTCAAAGTTCAGGAGGCAATGATTAAGTCAAAGTAGTCATTAACTAGGTGGAGCTATCAAACTTAAAAATAAACTTCACCAATCTAAATGTTTATTTTTTGATCATAAAATCAACTCACTGGTGAATCATTAGTCAGCTAATAGTCTCAAGAGTTCAAATTAATACAAAACATGTAATTACAAAACCAACAGTCATCGAATCGATGGACTAATTCCGATAGTGAATGTCCAGTTTCAAACAATTCAAGGTCAACTAAGCTGAGGTAGTATACTGAAATGAATTACACTTCAACAGAGAGTTCAACATGAGAAAACAATCATTACTTCATTCCATTTCTCATAATCCGGAGGGTTATAGGACATGTACCTGGAAAATAGAAGGTGAGACAAGTGAGGATCAGCAGCAATGAGCAGGCAGTCAAAACAGTAGATCGAAATTGAGCTCACAACTCAATGTATAACATCAAATCACTCCAGGATTGAGTTTTGAAAATACAGGCTATAGCATTCAACATTCAGTCCAGTAAACTTGAATAAACTCAACCAACGAGCAATTGAACCCAGGACTCAAATACAAACAGCCAGCTAAACCACTAGCTAACTCAAACCGATCAAATTCGAACCCAATTGATTCCAAGCGCAGCCAGATTCCAAATACAAAACAGCAATAAAGGAGTACAAATTGTTTCTGAACCTAGATGAGCTAAAGAGCTGAATTCATGACTCAAAATCACTCGAAGTGAACCTCTGAACTTTCACAACCCACAGGTTCAACTCGAAAGTAAACAATTCATGGAGATTAATTATCAGAACTCACAATACTCGATGTAACAGTGTTTTTTTGGTATTTTCTGAAGAGTTTTTGTTGTGTTTTTATTTTTCTGTAGAAAGCTTAAGACTCTAAAAGAAAATTTCTTGATCTCATTTTTAATCTGAAACTAGAGAGTATTTTAGGGGGGGGGGGGATTTGAGGCTCCAAAACTTCTTCCACAAGGCAGTATCTGCTGCCTTTTATAGGCAAAAGTGAGGGCAACCCTCAGATTTTCAGTTTTCTTTTTAGTCCCTCTTTTATTTTCAGATTGGTCCTCTATTTATTGACTTGTTTCTCAAGTTAACTCACTTATATTCTGAAATTTACCTTAAAACCCAAATCTAGAAGCTTCTAGGAAGTTCTTACTAGATTTCCTACCCTTGAATTGCCTATCTTACCCTTATTTTGGTTCTGAAATTACTAATCCTTAACAAACCAGCCCATTTTGTATGCCTAAACTACCCTTGATTGCCTCTAAAATTACTAACCCAACCAAACCCCTTTACCTTAGTTAAAATCCAACTATGGTTAACTAAAGAGTGATTTATTCAGCTATATCCAATCAACCTAACTTAAAAATTGAACTAATCAATACTAATTAACCTAAATGCTTTAGTTAACACTAACATTGAATTAACAACTAACAAACTAAAGTAACTAACAATTAACAAACAAAATAAACATTGAACAAGATAACACACGAACTAATAATTGATAAACAAATAAACATTGAAATCAAAATCATGAACTGGAATCATGGACACGAATTGAAACAAATAAAAATTGAAACTAAAGTATAACAAAATTACGAACTGAAACCAAACTAATTCAAAATTAATTCCAATAAAACAAAAATAAACAAAAATTGAACTAAAACAATAAGAACAAATATAGAACCAAAAAGAAACAGAATCAATTTGAAAAGAAACTTACTGATCTTAGTCTTTGATTGGACTGACTCAGAGTTTGACTTTCGATTAATGTTATATGTTTATTTTATCCAAAACAGACATATAACATGAATCAAAAACCAACAGAGTGCTTGAAATTCCCAAGACGGGTTGAAATTTGAAAACCCAAGATCTAAAATTGGCGAGGTTTCGTTGAGATTTGAATGGTTTTGGTTTGAGATCATAGATGAGGAGGGTTAGGAGAGTACAGGGTATGAATTTGGTTAGATTTGGACGAGTTTGCATTTTGGCCGAAAATTTGATCCAAGATTCGAAAAGATTGGTTATGATTTGAGGGATATGGTTTTGGGGGTTGGAAAGAGGAAGAGAAGGAGAGTTTGTGGTGAAATTTTGGGGTGATTTGGGGCTTCGCCGCCGGTGGCGACGATTTCCGGACGGCGGCGGACGGCGGAGGCGTGGTGGAGGCGGCGGAGACACGGTGGTGGCGGCTGGAGACGGGGAAAGGGTACGAGGAAGGTGAGATATGTCTAGGGTTTGATAAAATTTTTTGGACAGTTTTATTAATTGACTTGAACTGATGAGAACCGTTGGATGATGGGGGATGAACGGCAAGGATTAAATGATGCCAAAACGGCGTCGTTTAGGGGAGCACGGATCTGGACTGGGTATTTTGGAATTGGGCCTGGTCAATTGGTCCGATTTTAAGGGTTTTGGGCTGGGATATTCAGGGAAATGGCCCAAACATGACCAGACTATTTTTTTTATTGTTTTTATTACCTTCTTTCTCTTCTTTTGTATTTTTTTTTTGTATTTTACTTATTATATTTTTTCTGATTTTATTGAATTTAAGATCAAAAACTAAAAGACCCAAACTAAATCTAAGATTATACTAATTAACTAATTCTTAAACCAAAAAAATGCAAAATTTAAATTTGTAAAAGGACTATTTTTGTTATTTTTTCCTTATTTAGTAATATTAATTAACTAGCAAAACTAAAAATATAAAATCGAATTCTAAATGCAAATGCACTATTTTTGTACCTTTTTCATGGATTATGGCAACTAAAATGCACACACAAATACAAACAGGACACAAAATCATGCAATTAATTCAAATAATAAAGGAATTTATAGGAGTAATTTAAGCGTGGCAAAAATCACGTGCTCACAGCTGCCTCTCTTTGCTCGAAGACACGAAGGGTTTTCGGGCAAAGATAAATGAGCACCATGAAGGATTTTTGCCTGCTCAGCACTCCATGAGAAGCATTTTGAAAACCGTCTGACCGAACCCTGCTTCAAAGGTTGCCTACATATCCTTGGCTATAAAGGAATCAGGTCAGTATAGTTCTGGAAGGTTTGGTAGCTGGGACTACCAGGAGCTGTGATTTCACTGCTGTTGCTGCTGCTACTGCTTGCTGACCTCCTTATTACACCAAAAAGGAAAATCAAAGCTAAGAGCTATGCCTAATAACTATGAGTTACAAGATTCCTATCTATGTCTTCTAACTTGCTCTTCTATTGCCTTGAACTTGTATTCTTCCGATGGAATCCTTGTAGTTGCCTTGAATTGTGATTGGAGATGTTTTGCCTTTCCTCCAATTGATGCTTGACTGCTGAAATTTGAAATATATGCCTCTATTCTCCAGGCGGGCTCCTGATTGTTGACGCTTGACAAGTATTCCCTTGTTCTCTAGGTGGGCTCCTGATTGATGAAGCTTGAAAAGTATTCCCTTGTTCTCCAGGTGGGCTCCTAACTTCAACAAAGCAGACAAACAAAGAAAAATTCTGCCCCAGTGTGGTGGCTGGGCGCATCATGTTATCAAATATTAACATTTAACGGATAGAATTTGAATTGTACTTCCCTTGTTTTCCAGGCGGGCGCCTGACTGCTGAAGCTTGAAAAGTATTCTCTTGTTCTCCAGGTGGGCTCCTAATTGCTGAACTTGAAAAATTTTCCCTTATTCTCCAGGTGGGCTCCTGACCGCTAAACTTGAAAAGTATTCCCTTGTTCTCCAGGTGGGATCCTGATTGATGAAGCTTGAAAAGTATTACCTTGTTCTCCAGGCGGGCTCCTGACTTCAACAAAGCAGACAAACAAAGAAAAATTTCTGCCCCAGTGTGGTGGCTGGGCGCATCATGTTATCAAATATTAAAATTTAACGGATAGAATTTGAATTGTAGTTCCCTTGTTTTCCAGGCGGGCACCTGACTGCTGAAGCTTGAAAAGTATTCCCTTGTTCTCCAGGTGGGCTCCTGATTGTAGAACTTGAAAAGTTTTCCCTTATTCTCCAGGTGGGCTCCTGACCGCTAAACTTGAAAAGTATTCCCTTATTCTCCAGGTGGGCTCCTGACTGCAACAAAACAAGCAAAGAAAATTTTCTGCCCCAGTTTGGTGACTGGGTACAGAATGTTATCAAATATTAAAAATTGAAATTGGAATTGTACTTCCCTTATTCTCCAGGTGGGCTCCTAACTGCTGAAACTGAAAAAGTATTCCCTTGTTCTCCAGGTGGGCTCCTGACTGTTGAAGCTTGAAAAGTATTCCCTTGTTCTCCAGGTGGGCTCCTGACTGTTGAAGCTTGAAAAGTATTCCCTTGTTCTCCAGGTGGGCTCCTGACTGCAACAAAAATAGACAAAAACAAAGAAAACTTCTGCCCCAGTTTGGTAGCTGGGCACATGGGTGAGTGTTAAACTGAATTATTCTACCAACTATTATAAGAATTTGAAAGCTAAGTCCTATTATCCAGGGAGGTCCTGACAACTTCTAATAATTATGAACCTAAGTTATATCCTCTAGAGGTATTACTCCCACTACATCTGTTGTCTAAAAGGTCTTAAACTACTCCCCATTATCCAGGAGGGTCCTGACAACTTCTAGTTAAAAAAACAGTTTTAACCTAAGCAAACCTTGTTATCTATATCTTGTTATCTAAGCAGACCTTAAAACTACGTCACATTATACAGGAGGGTCCTGAAAACTCCTAATTGAATCCTATCTTAAGCATGCAAACTTTGAAACCAACTCATATTTATGCTAAATTATGCTATTTATGATTGTTTTGAGATTTAAACTAAGTCCCATTTTCCAGGAGGGTCCTGAGAATTTCCCGTCATACCTGTTTTGGTGCTTGCTTTTCCCTAAGGAGGGTTTCTCCGAAACCAATGAAAACTTTCTGCCCCTGTTTCAATCAAAGAAAAATCTTGTCAGTTTAAAAATGTGGTGGTTGGTTTGTGGCCTTGAACTTTGAGGGTGATTGCTCCTTTTCTTCCCATGATCGCTGATTCCATTTGAAGACCTTCCTTATTTGGTGACTAACCACTTTCCTCTGTCATCTTTACCATTGAGAATACCTCTTCTCCATTCAAACCCAACACCCTCTATCTGTTGCATTGCTCATGAACCGGCATCTACCCAACCTTTGTGTCTCACATGAATCCCAAAGCACGTCCATTACCCCCACTCTGTGTATACGCTGTTCTTTCTTGACTTAACCACTGGCTTCGGCCTTGAGGTCTATTGCTCCTTCATTTTGATTTCCATTCGACGACCTTGCTCATTCCTTGACTGACCACTTCCTTTGTAAGCCTTGACCCGGAAAACACCTCTTCTCGTTCAGGCCCAATACCCTTTATCTGTTGCACCGCTCGTACCGACATTTACCAAACCTTTGTGTTTCACCTGGACTCCCAAGCATATTAATTGTTACCAACTCAGCGCGCATGTTGTTCTTTCCTGATTTGAATCAACGGCCTTGGCCTCGAGATCTATTGCTCATTCACTTGCCATATTCCAACAATAACTTTGATTTCTGCTTGGAATACCTCGCTTGTCACTGGTTTACCACCCTTCTTGTCAATCTTTTCACAGAAAATACCTTTGATCCGTTCACCCTAGCCCTCATTCTGTTGCATCGTCCATGAATTGATACATACCAAGCCTTCGTATTTTACACGAATCCCAAAGCATGTTGACTGTTACCAGCTCAGTGCGTTTGTTGTTCATTCCTGACTTAACGCTTTGATGTGTTCGCCAGATCCCGTTTTGTTCAATTGGAAAGCTTGGTGGCAGATTTTGAAGTCATTTCTCACTTGTTTTGACCACACAGACTCAAGAGGAGGAAGTAAATGAAACAAAAGGAACAGAGTGAAGGACAAAGGAAAGAGATGATTCCTAACAAGAAAACTATGAAGTAGAAACCTATCAGGTATGGATACCAACTCTAATGACCATGACATGCACCTGTAGATATTTTGTCAAGCAAAATCTGATGTTCAGCTCTTGTTGTACCTTTTCACCATGAAACTGGGCTTCAATGCTCCACTTATCCAATCTGATTCACAATCCTTATTCGACTTGTAGTGCCCGAAGGGTTTTCACCATCAAGCCTCTCTCATTTCGTTCTTTCTCTCAACTTACAGTCGCCTCAAGGTGTCCGTGAAGGTTTTCACCAATAAGACTCTCTCATTTTTGATTTCCTCTCAGCTTTCATCGCCTTGTGTACCCGTGAGGGCTCTCATCAACAAAACTCTCTCATTCTTTATTTCCCTCATTTGGACCGGAGTGTTGCCCCTGATATGATTCACCTCTACCTGCTCGCCTTGGCATCTCTCAAAGACTGATCGGAAGGTCTTTCTTTGGACCGTAATGTGGGCTTTTGGATGGGGTTAGAAAGAATGGGTATCAAAGGCTCAAAACAATTCAACATGGGTTCAAAATTACAACTTTCGGAATCAAATTTCTCACAACAACCACAACGTCTGCCCCAGTTTCTTTCTTGGGGACTTTTGGACTTTTATTTCGGTGTGACTGAACCTCAGAGAGAGACTGTCTATGTACCCTTTCGGGATCAAGTCAAACGTAGTTCAGGCCATAGAACTACTTCGTTGTTGCGATCTTTCCCTTTCTTCCACTTTTCTTTTCTTTCTTTTCATTTCTTTTCTTTTCCTTCTCTTTTCTGTTCTTTCTTTTATTTTCTCTTCTTTTTTCTTTTCTTTTCTTTTTCTTTTCTCTTCTTTCCTTTCTTTTCTTTTCTTTTCTTTTCTTTTCTTTTCTTTTCTCTTTTCACTGTTTTCTCTTATTTCTCCACTTTCCTTCCCCGCTCGGGCTTACGAGTTTTATTATTGATTCCGAAAGAGGGGTATGCAAGAAAATAACCGAGGCTCAAAGGGGTAACAAAGGATAAAGTGTTTGGATAGCAGAACAAAATGCCTTCGTCATTCCAATCTCCAAAACATGCCAAGTACAAACTACATAATTGAACAAACATGAGGAAAACATACGTAACATCTTTTGATTGCACCAGAATTACTAACCATATCCACACATTTGCCTTCTACATTTGTCAATTACCTAGCACCATTGGACAACAATCTCGGTACCATGAACGACCCCTGTAGACTTGGGGGCAAACTTGCCTTTGGTTTTAAACCGGTGTGGCATGATGCATTTCAACAGTATTTCTTTATGTTCTATCTGCCCCCAGTTTCATTTGATTTGGGCTCGAAGTGATCTCAAAATCCCTCGACTGTCCTTACATCTTCAACATTGTTTATTGCTTCATTACTAAACGGACTTTTGAAACCAGGCTGAGAATTATGCGTGCATGTCATGTCACCAGAACCAGCATGAAAAGAATCGCAAAAGGGGAAAGGAACTAGATAAAATGACTAGAAATGGCTGGAAACAGAGAATTGCATTAGACTGACGGTGAAAGGGTTTAAACAACGAAACAAGCAAACTAGACTAGAGTTACAAACCTTGAACAAACCTAAACAGCACTACACAAGCTACTACGACGAGACAAACAAGACAAAGTGAAAGGATAGAAGGGTTTGAGTCACAAGACAATATCCGGATTACAACCCTGAAATAACCCGGACAACAGAAATGACAACAAACTCAACCACCAAAACTCCAAGAGATGGAGCGTCTTCCCAATTACCAAGCACGGCGTCTTAGCCATTGAATTCACACCAAGATTGCTGGAATTTTCACAAGTCTTCATCACGTTGTTCTGAGCAAACTGCTTCTAAGTTTCTTCTGCCGGCTCACTCTCACGATCAATCATACCCACCATAGGCGTCTCATTGTGCACAGGAGATGGATCTTGGTCAGTGTTTGTTGCATCTGGATTTTGCACGATGATGTCGCCTGCATCAATAAGCTTTTGAATTGCATTCTTCAGATTCCAACATTTCTCTATGTCGTGCCCCAGGGCACCTGAGCAACATGCGCACTTTTGAGAAGGATCAAACTTCTTTGGGAGAGGGTTCGGCATTTTTATCTGAATCGGCTTCAACATGTCCAATGTCCTTAGCCTCTGGAACAAACTGGCATATGATTCTCCCAATGGAGTGAAGGTCTTCTTCTTCCATAACCTCTCATTCTCAAACGCTGGATTGGGACAAAAACCTGATCCGGGGTGTTTTTGGTAAGCTCGCGGGGGTAGATGGGCATTTTGAGGAGCTGGGTACTGATAATGTGATGCGCGACTTTGGGAGTTCTGTGGAGAGAGGTAGCGTCGGGGAGGGCCATCTAATGCACAAGGATAACCACGGGGACGATGTCGAGGTTGGAAGTGTTGATCAGGAAAACCTATCGGATCGTCTTTTCTGTTCCTCTTTCCCCCAACCAAGCTTATTGGTATGGCTTCCGAACAACTCACGATTTTGCTTGACTTGATCCCTTCTTCTACTAGCTCCCCTATTTTTAACACATCATTGAAAGGCTTACCCAGGGCCGGGATCAAATGACTGTAGTAGGTGGGTCCCTGGGCCTGTAGAAAAAGCTTAACCATTTCTTCTTCGCTGATCGGGGGACTGACTCGAGCAGCTTGCTCCCTCCATCTGAGCCCAAACTCATTAAAGCTTTCCTCCGGCCTCTTTTCCATCTTAGATAGCGAGGTGCGGTCTGGGGTAACACTTGATTTGCATTGAAAGTATCGGACAAAGTCTTGATCCATGTCACCCAATGTAAGCCACCCATCGACATTTTGACGACCATGCCAGTCCAAAGCTGCCCCAGTTAGGCTTTTACTGAAATATGCCATCATCACATCATCTTTCTCTCCAACAATCCTCATTTCATTGCAATAGACCCTCAGGTGAGCTACCGGGTCTCCACGCCCATCATACAAGTTAAATTTTGGTACATTGAATCCTGCGGGCAGGCGGGCGACATGTGGCGCAATCAGTTCTTTGCAAGTCATGCTACCCCGGCCTTCCACTCTTCGCTTGTCCCTTAAGGAATGTTCTATGCTTGTCAACTTCCTGGGTACCTCATCTCGCCTTGCTCTTCCCGTAACCCTTTCATTTCTACCATGAAATTGCTCATCCCGGGAGCTCTTCGTGTATGGATCAAGGACCCTGTGGGCAACCTCTGGAGGGTGAAATTGGGCATTACGCGCTTTGAGTGGGTATTCACTGTCTGGGGTAGTGGATATGACAGGAAGGCAATATTGGGGAGAAGTAACTGGAGGATGCGTGATGGAGCTACTAGGGTGGTTGGGAAAACTGTGATAAGCGGGTGTATCTGGAGAATATGGAGGTTCATCTGGCATTGCGTTGGGAGTTTGGGTAAGGGTAGCGTCCGGGAAAATTGGTGGTGGCGGGGGTGGTGCCTTCCCAGTCATCCAGGCTTGATACATATCTGTCATGTGTTGTCTCAGCATCCGCACCTCTTCAGCCAACCCATTATCCCGTTCCACCAACAGTTGTCGAGCACCAGTATCAACCAACTCAGTTCTCTTGTTGTTTGCCATTGCCTTTTGTCCTTCTGTTGTAAAGAAGAGTTACCACTTTCAAACCACAAACCAACCACCTTTCTGGAATGACATGACAAAATGAAACCATCACGTTAGCGTTAGGGCATTTAACATATTGACACCCGCACATTTGGGGAGTGAATGCACCTAGGCAGTTAACAGTTCCTATTATGCTTTTGCTTGGATTGCATGCGTCATTCCGACTTTATTTACCAAGCCTTTCCTTTAATTCTCCCTCGTGTTTTCCTTTGTTTGTTTCTTGCCTTTCTCTCTTTTCTTTTGCTTTTCTCTCTTATTTTTCCCTCTTTCTTTTCCTTCTTTTTCTTTTGCCTTGGCTTTTCCTTGTTCCTATTCGCTCCTTTCCTCAAAATTGTTTTTCCGCTCTTGTCTTTCCTTTTCCCTTTTTATTTTCTCTTGTTTGCTTTTGTTTGGTTCCTTATTTTCTTTTGTTTTTCTTTTTCCCTCTTTTGTTTTTCTTTCCTTTCTTGTTTTTCACCTCTTTCCTTTTCTTGTTTTTCCTTTTTTTTTTCATTTAGTTACGGTCGAATCCTATGGAGATTGCCTACGTATCACGACCCCGCGTGAATCAGACCGAGCGTAGTTCGTGAAGAATAAATGTAAAGTAGAAGCAAAATATTTTTTGGGCATTTCAATTTTATTGATAGCAACTACGTCTATTTCAAAGACTCAAAGCGGACAGGCTAAACAACTACCAGACTCTGATGCAGAAAAGAACTACAGACTCCACCATCCCTATTCTAGCTCAAACAAAAATACAGACTCAATCAACTAACTGACTTTTAATGAAAAGGAAATACAGACTGCAGTAGAACGGAAATACACACTCAAATGACCAACTCTAGTAGAAAAGGAAATACAGACTCAGAAGACAAACTCTGGTAGAAAAGGAAATACAGACTCAAAAGACAATCATGAATACATTAAAGCTCCTGGTGCCCGCGGGACATCGTTCGGTCTCGCCGCGGGCCTATATGCAATTTCCCCTTATTTTGAATCGTGCTCATCCTGCACATTTATTAAGGTGATTTAATCACTTATTTAGACCTAAAGGAAAAAAAAATGACACTATTTTTGTTCAAATTTCCAATTTTAAAACAAACGGCCGGTTTTGCAGTTACGGCCTTTCAGCACTTCGGGGAGACGATTTTAAGGCTGTGCCTATTAACCGTTGAAACTGACTCAGGGTGGCTGTTCTTGCAAAAACAGCCTTCTGGCGCCCTTTTGGGGACATTCGGCTTATTTTAAACAAGAATGGCGGCACCCGACTTATTCATGACGAAATTAAAAAATTTGGCATTTTTGGCTATTTTTGAAAAAGGGGAGGTTGGACCCGATGAGGGTTGCCTACGTATCTCACATCCGGTGAGAATCAAACCTGCGTAGTTCGGGCAAATAAAACTAACTATTTTCGAAAACTAAACTCTTTTTTTTTTTTTTGTTGGCAAATTCACTATTTCTGAAAGCAAGACTCTTTTTATATTTTCTTTTTAGTGGCAAATAAAACAAACTAATTTGAAAATAAAACCTTTTTTTTTCTTTTCCACTGGCAAACAAAAAAAACTACTTTTCTTCTTTTTCTTTCATTTTCTCAAAAATCCGGCAGCATTTCGGCACTACTTGGCCATTGGTTTTTTTTCTAGTGTAGGTAATTAACTCTTCACACTGCTATTTCTCTTTTCTTTCTCTTTTTTTTTTCAATATTTCCCAGATATTCAAAGCCGGTCAGCATGCGAGTCCAAAACAGATAAATGCACAAGTAGGATGCATCAGGATGGTCCATTATTCCGGGTACACCTGTCCTAGACGGACCCAACCCCTGTGTTGAGTCCCCTAAGTCAAAATGCACGTGATGCAGATAAGCGTTCCTACTAGGGATCCGGCATGAAGTCAAGTTCTTCTAGGTTCAAAACCTGGGTATGTGTTCTAGACTGTGTACCCGAGCGGACAACTCGAGTCGAGGAGGGGGCTACGTACCGGGGACCAGCGGGATCGTCCGGCTTAGTAACTTGTCCGGCCTCTTTCTTATTTCAAGGTATGACGCTAACAGAATAGGGAGTCTGAACCAGTAAGCACATCCCCGGAGATGAGAAGAGAAGGGTTTCGGCACAGTTTATATATACAGTTCAGATAATATCAAAGCGGTAAACATTTAGCACATAAGGCATGGAAACATGTAGGAAACTCAGATAAAGCCAAACATAACAGTTATTCTAAGCTCGAATTCTTAAACCCTGAACCGAAGTTCTGGGTTTGTGTCCCCAGCAGAGTCGCCAGAGCTGTCACACCTCCATTTTACCTACACCCGCAAGGGTGTAAAGGAGTTTTTCCACTCAAAGGACAATCGAAACGGGATTCGGTATTTATTAAGACTCAGAGTCGCCACTTGGGAAATTCATGGTGCCCCAAGTCACCGGTTGAATCCCGAATTGAGGAAAATATGACTCTGTTTAACGGTCCGCGATCCAGAAATCAGAGTAAGTAATTCTGTTAACCCGGGAAAAGGTGTTAGGCACTCCCGGATTCCGTGGTTCTAGCACGGTCGCTCAACTGTCTTATTTGGCTTATTTATTTGATTTTAATACATGTTTTGACCTATGTGCTTTTTAACTTGAACCGCTTTTATCATTGTTATTTTAAGAGAATTGCAACGTTGTGAAACATGTCTGAAACCGCGTCACATAAATGCACCCGCGATTTCTGACACATTTCGACTTCGTTGAGATTTGGATTTCGGTCACATAAATGTTCACCCGTATTTAGGAATGTATTGTTATTAAAATACGCGCCTGAGGAGACTAACGTGTTATTATCTTTGGGGAAGGCCGTGAAATTCGCTAAACGGCCCGTCCCGAAATCTAAGTATTTTTAACACAAACATTTATTGAGGGCCCCGCAATTTATGTATTTTTGTTTGGCGAGACTCATCTCATTTATTATTTAAAAGGCAAACCTAAAAGTAACTATGGTTCTCTATTTTTATTTGTCTCTAATTATAAAAGAAATAGTCCTAATTAATTAACAGTGTTTAAGCATTCCTACAATTGGGTCCATGAACTTAATAAATTCAGATCCTCAACCAATTTGGGCCTTGAAAACAGCCCATGAGGAAATCACAACCCAGGTCCTATGCAAAAGTGGACCAGTCATAAACCTGGACCCAGGTCTAAATGAGCACATAAGTCAGGACAGGACCTGGGCCGCTCGTTAAGGTACGGAAGCCCAAATTGTCTGGGAAGGGGCTGTCGAGCCCTGATTGCTAAACCAAACCACGCCCCAATTTCATTTGAACAAATAAGGCGATACTGATTGCTTTTATTCTGTTTTCACGCCCAGGCTTATGTATATCTAAACGTATTACCTCAAAGTTCAGGAGGCAACGATTAAATCAAAGTAGTCATTAACTAGGTGGAGCTATCAAACTTAACAAATAAACTTCACCAATCTAAATGTTTATTTTTTGATCATAAAATCAACTCACTGGTGAATCATTAGTCAGCTAATAGTCTCAAGAGTTCAAATTAATACAAAACATGTAATTACAAAACCAACAGTCATCGAATCGATGGACTAATTCTGGTAGTGAATGTCTAGAACCAAAAAGAAACATAATCAATTTGAAAAGAAACTTACTGATCTTAGTCTTTGATTGGACTGACTCAGAGTTTGACTTTCGATTAATGATATATGTTTATTTTATCCAAAATAGACATATAACATGAATCAAAAACCAACAGAGTGCTTGAAATTCCCAAGACGGGTTGAAATTTGAAAACCCTAGATCTAAAATTGGCGAGGTTTCGTTGAGATTTGAAAGGTTTTGGTTTGAGATCAGAGATGAGGAGGGTTAGGAGAGTACAGGGTATGAATTTGGTTAGATTTGGACGAGTTTGCATTTTGGCCGAAAATTTGATCCAAGATTCGAAAAGATTGGTTATGATTTAAGAGATATGGTGTTGGGGGTTGGAAAGAGGAAGAGAAGGAGAGTTTGTGGTGAAATTTTGGGGTGATTTGGGGCTTCGCCGCCGGCGGCGACAATTTTCGGACGGCGGCGGACGACGGAGGCGTGGTGGAGGCGGCGGAGACACGGTGGTGGCGGCTGGAGACGGGGAAAGGGTACGAGGAAGGTGAGATATGTCTAGGGTTTGATAAAATTTTTTGGACAGTTTTATTAATTGACTTGAACTGATGAGAGCCGTTTGATGATGGGGGATGAACGGCAAGGATTAAATGATGCCAAAACGGCCTCGTTTAGGGGAGCACGGATCTGGACTGGGTATTTTGGAATCGGGCCTGGTCAATTGGTCCAATTTTAAGGGTTTTAAGCTGGGATATTCAGGGAAATGGCCCAAACATGACCAGACTTTTTTTTTATTTTTTTTATTTCCTTCTTTCTCTTCTTTTGTATTTTTTTTTTTTTTTTGTATTTTACTTATTATATTTTTCTGATTTTATTGAATTTAAGATCAAAAACTAAAAGACCCAAACTAAATCTAAGATTATACTAATTAACTAATTCTTAAACCAAAAAAATGCAAAATTTAAATTTGTAAAAGGACTATTTTTGTTATTTTTTCCTTATTTAGTAATATTAATTAACTAGCAAAACTAAAAATATAAAATCGAATTCTAAATGCAAATGCACTATTTTTGTACCTTTTTCATGGATTATGGCAACTAAAATGCACACAAAAATACAAACAGGACACAAAATCATGCAATTAATTCAAATAATAAAGGAATTTATAGGAGTAATTTAAGCATGGAAAAATCACGTCCTCACAATAGATATCGATATGAGGTTACACGGTGGGCTATCTTCTGTGGGAAGGTTAGGGGTTGCATGATTTCTGATGAAATTCCTATGAAGAATTCTACCTTTTATCCAATGGGGTGCATGTACTATAATGTGGGTCTAGATCACTTGAGGAAGATAGCACGACTATCACGAGGTTCACTGTGCATTTAGGAATGATAACTCGGGATGTGTTATGCTTAGAGAAACATGAGCTTATGAGGAATTTAGTTTAGTAACAATGCGAGATCGGGGTAACAAAGTAGGAGAATTCATTGTGGGTCCTAGGGTTGTGTGGTTGTGGCATAAAGCCAAGTGGCATAGCATACCGTCGATGATTGGGACATCTGTCTTTGAAGTTTTTTTATTTCAGTACATTGGTTGATTAGTTATGCTTGAAAAAAAGGACATCAGGGGTAATTCGAGCAAGGAATTTGATGGATATTCATTAAATTTTGCGTTATCAATTTATGTGAAGGTTGTGGAGTGACTCAGATTTTATACTTCTTTGTGAATGTGATGTGCAAGAGAAAGGATTTGTTCGGTTGCTTTTTTGGAGTGTTCATGTGCTAACGGAGCCTTAGTTGTTTGGTTATATATTCGAGACTCACATAGAGTGGGCGAACCTTAACAATAATTCTAGTGGATTCAAGATTTAATGTGTGGTGTCTAAGAATTTTTGGGTTTGTTGTGTGGCTAAGATTGAGTTTTGCAGTAGAGTGTGAAAGAGATTCGGAGTATTTCTATGTTATCACCGGGTTTGTGATACAGTGTTAGAGAGATAGAAGAAATAGCTTCGGATTCGCAGAAGGTCTCTTCGGAACATGAGTATCTGTTGGAAGTACTATTGAGTGCGTGAGAGTGTATAAATGGTTTATGGGGATTGAGGTGATGTGGCCTTGTGATTTGGGGTCACTCGGGATGAGTGGTGATTGATATCCATTGTGTGTTGGGAAGAGAAGTGTTATTTTGAAAGCATGCCAAGAGGAAATCTGAAAAAGTTGTATCAGTTTAGCAGTGGCTTGGATCAGCATAGTAAGGAAAATGATCGGTTCCTTTTCTATGATAAGGCTATACAGGTGTTTTGTTGCTATACTTATGGGTTTGGCAGTGTGCGTGACTTGGCTGATTGAGAGGGATTCAGTCAAATGGATTGGTTACGTACATATGGGTTTCAAAGAGTTTATGATGGTTACGACCACAATTTGAGAATTGTGTTTTCTTCGAATATGAGAAGTTGGTTGCACATTGCATTTTTTCTTCTGGGATGAGTTAAGTGAAAGGTTGCTAACTAGTGGAAGTTTGTTTAGGATTTGACAGTTGATTGTATGTGTCATGGATAGGGTCATTGTGGATCTTTGGAAGGCTATTGACATGTTTTGAGACGATCAAAATCGGTTCAGAGGTCTATTGGTAGGCCTAATGTGAACGTATATTCTACACCAGATTGGATAAGTTTATTCAACGCAACATTTATCTATGGATAAGTCTTCGAGCCTGGTGGAAGTTATTCCTGTCATCATCTATTTCATGTGTTACTCTTTTATGCTATGTGTGTTGTGAGGTGGCTTGATTCTTTTCATGCGTATTGTGGTCCCATATAGGCTTTATGGTGTGATATAAACGAGATGTCTCTCGAGATGCTGGTTTGTTTGTTGCACCTTAGACGTGCTTGGCCTTTTTTGTAAGCACATTATGTTATTCGTCTCCCTAAGGTTATGTTTATACACTTGGCTTACTTGTTGTTTATGTACGTGTGTCTAGTGAGTATCAGCACTTTTTGGCTTGATTGGTAATCCCATGCGGAGTATCATGTATGGATCATGTGGCACACCGTCACGGGTATGATGTTTGGATCGGGTCATATGCCGATACAGTATGACGCTGGATACGATTCCCTATGCTTATCTTGTGTGTTTTTCTTCTCCTTTGTGGGGTAGATTCATAGCATTTTGCATGGTTGTTATACCTTTTACGAGTGATGGATAGTTCTGGTACTTGGGGTTCCCTCCCTTATTGGTCATATTCGAGTTGTGGCTTGTTTAGCGCACGGATCACACTGTGTGGGATTTTAGATGGTGTCTGATGTGGCTTGTCAGCCGAGCAGCTTGTACTGAGTTAGACGAGATTGTTAGACCTGGATTCAGTACAATCAGATTTGTATAGTGCATGCTTGGAGGAAGAATGTCACTAATCGGTTCAAAATCTAGTAAAGGTTCTTGTTGAACAGAAGAACCCCGTGATTAATTGATTTGACGGGCGGTTATAAGTTTCTACACATCTCGTTCATCGTTGTAGTAATGCATGGGTTGGAACAGGACTTTCATATGACACGAGATATATCGGGAGTACACTGTAAGAAAATTTGCAGCTATTGTGGTTGGAAGATATTATTATGGGCATATGAGCTTTGAGGTACATTGTGTGGGTACAACTTGGGTGTATGATTATATTTTGGTACAGCTTGTTGAGATTCATACAGTGCATGTATGATAAAATCGGATCCTTATAGGAAATTCTAGATGTTGGAATTTGGTTCTAAGATTTAAGGGCTAAGGTCGCAGGAAGGATCTTCAGCCGGGATTGTGAAAATATGCTTATATGGATTGAGATGGAATAGGTACGTGCATGATGAGTTATTTAGCGATTTTGGCGACTTTGGAGCAACTCTTGGCACATTCGAGAACGGACATATATTTAAGTGGGGGAGAATGTAACGATCTGACATCTCATTTTGAGCTCTAGAATGTCATTCGGCGGTTTAAGATCTTCAGCAGTTTCACTTTAAGTATTATGACTTCCACGTGTAATCTGTTTTGAATTTCGAGAAGTTCAGAGTTTATTTAGAAGAATAATTCTCAATTCAGAAGCTTTAAATTGGAAGAGTTGACCAAGGTTTGACTTTTGAGTAAATGACCTCAGAATTAGAATTTGAAGGTTCCTATAGGTTCGTTAGGTGATTTTGGACTTGGGCGTATTTTCGGGTTGAGTATCGGGTGGTCCGGAAGTGACTACGTGCTTATTATTGGAAGTTCGCATTTTGGAAGATTTTGAATTAGCTATGTTTGACCTAGTGTGGAATTTTGTGTTATCAGACTTCGGCTGATGTTTTGGGACCTTGGATAGGTTCATTTAGTTAATTGAACTTGTGTGTGATGTTTGACCGTGATCCAGAATGTCTAAGTGTGATTCGAAGGCGTTCGGTAAAGTTTGGAGGTTTGAAAGTTAAGAAAGAGATTTTGATTGGAAATTCTTGGTTTTGATGTGATTCGTATTTGATGTGATTCATAGTGTTTCGAGCCTTTGGATAAATTTGATAAGGTATGTAGACTTGATGGTATGATTGGACAGGGTCTTGGGGGCCTCGGGTGTGTTTCGAAATGGTTTCGGACCAATTCCCTTTGTTTTGTAGTTACTGGTTTCTGGTGTTAGGGGTATGCATTGTGATCGTGGAGGAAGTATCGTGATCACGAAGGGGTGAGTGGAGCTGGTGAAGACTTTGTTCTTCACGATCACGATTAATGGTCAGGTTGTTCTACGTGTTCGTGTAGGAGTGTCGCAAAAGCAATGAGTTTGTCGGGCTGATCTGGAATGGAAAGTTGCTCTACGTGATCGTGTAAGGAATGTCGTGATTGCGGAAGAAATATTGATGTGGCTGGAAGATTAGACTTCACATTCATGGAGCTGGACTCGCGTTCATGTAGGCTTGGCAGGATGATGGTCGTGATCGCGGTCTTGGTGCTCGCGTTCGCGAAGAAGGTTTCCTAGGCGAGGCCGGTTTGGCCTTCGCGATCGCGAAGAATGATGTCTGGGCAGTGTATAAGGATGCAAATTGGGACTTAGCTTGTTTTCATCTAATTTCTCTTTTGGAGCCGATTTTTGGGCGATTCTTGGAGAGCTATTTTATCCACCAATTGAGGTTAAGTATATTTAGTCCACTTTTGATTATATTTTATGAACATATATGGATTTTAACATGAAAATTGGTAAAAATTGGGAGATTTTGGAAGAAAATCTAGAAATGACATTTTTAAATTTTTACCACGAAATTGGACATGGAATTGAGAATAAATTATGTATTTGAGTTCGTGGTGCCATGGATAATATTTATCTTTGAGAGTTTTCGAAATTCAGGAGCGTGGGCCCCAGGTTAACTTTGTTAACTTTTCGTGTGAAGTTGGGAATTGTTTCTAATTGTAAAATTACAAGTCTTTGAGAATATTTTTATTGGTTTTCAAGTTCTTTGACTAGTTTCGGATCGTTTGGCATTGGTTGTGGTGTTAGAGAGGCATTGGAGCCGATTATCGAATTTTAGAGCGAGATAAGTCTCCTGTCTAACCTTGTATGAGAAAATTTACCTTGTAGGTGCTATATTTGTTATGTGCTATGTGTTATGGGAGCTACGCACGTATGAGGTGACGAGTGTACGTGCATATGCTAGATTCTTGATTATGTCTGGATAGACTTAGACTCATACCATATTCTAATTGTTCTATTTGTGTTTTTCTTTCCTGTTATAATGCCTTAATTAAAATTTAGCCTGAGACTATACTTGCATAGACTATCGAACCTTGTTAGTGTATATACTTGACGAGCTACATGTTTAGTCGTGGAAATTATACTTTCCTTTAAAGATTTCTACCGAGTTGTGCGTATTTGTCCGAATATTTTTCAGAATTTCATAACTCACACACATATTCGTGAGTGGGGCTGGTGACCCATCAATTTTTTATTACTCTTATTGAATTGGGCCGAACGCCTTAGCAGTACTATTATAGGATCGGGTCGTTCGCCTCGACAATATTACGTAACATACTCCTATAGGATCGGGTTATTCGCCTTGGCAGTATTATGTAACATACTCTTATGGGATCCGCTTGTTTTCCTCGACATTATTATGTAACATGCTCTTATGGGATTGAGCTAAACACCCCAGCAGTACTCTTATCGGATCGGGCAGTTAGCCTTGGCAGTGTCATGTAACACGCTAATTTGGGATCTGGTTGTTCGCCTTGGCAGTTCTATGAAACACTCTTACGGGAACGAGTCGTTCGCCTCGGTAGAATCCTGCATAATATTCAATATGGTGTTCGTTTTTCTATGAGTGTTTCTACTTGAGGTGTGATTTTTTATTAGTTATTGATCATTATGTCTTCTATTCAAGGTCGTATCCAGTATTTGAGGACTCAGTATTTACTCTTCTTTTGAGGATCGTGGTACACACATACATCTACTCTGTTTCTTTTACCTGCTATGCTTTATACCTGTCTACTTTTTATTGTACTTGATTATTGGATCACTAGTAAGTGTCGATGTCGACCCCTCGTCCCTTTCCTATCCATTATTGCATTATATCTGATTTCTATACAAGACAATTATTGTAGTTATTGTGCATTTTAGTAGATGCTCATGCACTTGTGACACCAAGTTTTAGAGATTTCTAGTGGATGTTTACGGTTGTACCTAATATTATTATCACTTCACATTATGTTTTATTTATACTTTGTGACTCGGTATGGAAAGACGTGTATTTCCATGGTTTCTAAATTTAATTCCATTTAGTTAATGAAATTTCTGATTTCAAAAGTTTAAAAATGAATAAGTAAGTTGGATGTTTACCATTGACCTACATAACGACATCATTGGGCGCCATCATGGCCTATGGTGGGAATTGGATCGTGACAGATACCTTGCTTTCAACTGTTCCCAAAGTCTTCTTGCCTCTCTATAACGAGTCAGTGGTTTTGTGTAGTTGCGTCCTATTACCCCTTTTTATGCCTCACACATATGTGTTTATAATTTTATGACTTGCGGGGTCGATTAGTTTCGTTCAGGGAATCTTTCGGGTTGATTAGACCCCTTGATTCCTTACTTAGAAGTTTAAATAAGAAAGTATTTACCAAATTTTGACTTTTATGAAAACGACCTCAGAATTGTATTTTTATGGCTCTGATAGCTTTGTATCGTGATTTCAGACCTGGGAATATGCCCGTAATTGATTTCGGAAATCCGAGGGTTGATTTATGTTTATTTGCCGAAATTTTATAATTTGAAGTTAAAAAGTTAGACCGTAGGTTGACTTTTAGCTATCAAGCTTGGAACTTGGTTTTGGGACTTGGAATAGGTGTGTTATGGTATTTAGAACTTGTCTGCAAAATTTGGTGTCATTTGGAGTTGATTTGATAGGATTCAGACATTTAGTTGTAATTTTAGAAATTCTTGAACTTTACTTTGAAATTCATGCGTTTTAGAGTTCAATTCATAGTTTTAGAGGTTATTTTGTGTTTTGATCACGCGAGCGAGTTCGTATGATGCTTTTAGACTTGTGTGAAGGTTTGATTTGGAGCCCCGAGGGATCGATGAGTTTTGGAAATGTTTCGGCGTGTTTTGGACTGAAATTGCAGAATCTGGTGTGCTGATGCTTTAGGTATTGCATTTTCGAACACTAGGTTCACAATTAAGAGCATAGCAGAAGGGCCTTAGGTGTCTCAATTGCGATGCCAGGCTCGCAATTGTGAGGTTGTCAGAGATTTGGGTAGTTCGCATTTGCAACAAATATGCAGCTTTTGCGAAGGCAGCAGGGTTCGCCATTGCGAACCCATCTTCGCAATTCCGAAGAGATTCCCAGGCCAGTCATTGCTCTGCAATTCTGAGGTTTTCTTCGCAATTTCTAGGGCTAACAATTGCAAACCCATATCATAATTGTGATAACTGCAGCTGAACATAAGGCTTGAAAGTCGGGATTTTATCTCTCATTCTCTCATTTTTGAACCCTAGACTCGGTAGGAGGCAATTTGGAAAGGGGATTTTCACCTACAAACTTTGGGTAAGTTATTCTGATCTATTTCTAGTCAAATTCCATCAATATATCTTAGGTCTTAACATCAAAATCATGTGAATCAAAGTTAAAATTTGTGAAATTGTGTCAAGTTTTTGAAAAATAAGAAATTGAGTTTTGAGAGTCGATTTGGAATCGAATTTTGAAGCTAATCACATATATGAACTCGTGGGGTCATAGGTATTCGGAATCTAGCATTGGACCCGGGTTTTGATCGGGCAGGCCCCGGGTTGACTTTTGTTGACTTTTAGGGAAAAGTGTAAAGATCTTAGCTTTATCTATTATAATTTATTTCCCTAGCATTTTTTGATGATACTAAGTCGATTTTGGTTAGATTTTGATCCGTGGGGAGGTGGATTTTAAGGGAATAGTGATTTTCGAGTATCGAATTGGCCAAATTAAGGTAAGCATCTTCCCTAACTTTTTTTTGGGGGGGGGGGGGGGGGAGGGGGGA
>NC_031996.1:6117658-6214320 GCF_001879085.1 Nicotiana attenuata | reverse complement strand
AGGGACTACCCCTAGGATCGTTATTGATTGATTCATTTGTGCCATGTGAAAGCCGTGTATGCAAGTGATGAGTGGATACACGAATTGTACGTTATTTGACCGGTTTAGGATACCTAGACTCTTTCCATGCTTTAATTAAATTGTAGTATCATGTTCTAAATTCTCAAAGTCAATCTATTCCTACTCGTGTAAGCCTATCCGTACATGCCTTATTCTATATCCTAATTGATAAATTGCTCTCATACTTTAGTTGAACTTGTTGCCTCTATTATTGTTACATGTTATCTCTTTCATTGTTGATTATCATAATTTGAAGTTATTATTTGTGTTAGCTCCCATTATTGATTGTCATTACTTGAAGTTATTATTCATGTTACTTCCTTATTGATTTCCATTATTTGAAGTCATTGTTACACGTTTTCTCTTCCCTTGTGAGTTATTCTTAGTTAGTAACATGGTTATACATTATCTCTCATTGTTGAGTTATTGGTGTTGAAATTGTGAAAGCCGTTATCACGTTGAGGCGAAATTGTTATTGTTGAAACATCTTCCTTGTTGAGCATTTTACATTTATTGTTGTTGTTGATATTCTTGAACACGTTGTGGTGCATCCGTGCGCTATTGTTATGGAAACATCGATATTGTTGATTTTTGGCATGTTGTGATATATGGGCACTTGTGGTGCGACTTGTTATTGTGATGTGTTATTGACGCACATGAGGCGGTATAAGGCTTGGGTTTAATGTGCATGCGGTGGTTTAAGGTAGGACATACGTGTGTGTTGCTTGTTAGGGGGACTACGTGAACCCACGCGGCGTCATAAGGTGGGCTAAAATGCGTGTTACGAGTCATAAGCATGTTTAGTTGATTTTTGTGAATCGCTACGGAGACGTCTGTACTTATCTTCGAGAGGCTATAGAACTATTAGAAAAACTTCACTTCTTTGATTCCTTATCGTGCGAATTGGTGGACTTCAATAAACTGAATATTTGACTTTTTATTCTCTCACAGATGGTGACGACACGCACCGCCGAATTTGACGATTAGACATCTGCACCCTTTGTTAGGGCTGCGAGATGCTAGGGCTGGGGAAGAGGCTGAGGAGGTGTACGTGGTGCATCCAGAGCACCTGTACGATCTACGACAAAGGAGCCACCAGTAGCTCCAATTGGAGGATAGGTACCCGAGGCGCTTATTACCACACCAACACTCCAGGAGACTCTCGTATAGTTCTTGAGCATGTTTGGTACTCTAGCTCAGGCGAGATTGATTACACTCAAACCAGACACATCTCAGGCTAGGAGAGGAGCTCAGACTCCCGCGGCCCATACCTCTGAGCAGCGGGTCCAAGTCAATCAAGTCCCAGAGGTTATACCAATACAACCTGTCATTCCAGTTCAGCCCGCGGTTCGGGCAGTAGCATCAAAGGAGGAGTAGCTTAGACATGAGAGGTTTAAGAAGTACCACCCTTCTACTTTAAGTGGTTTGGTTTCAGAGGATGCATATGGTTTTCTTGAGGAGTGCCACCGTATTCTCTGCACCATGGGTATTGTGGAGACGGGAGGGGTTGCTTTTACTACGTTCCAGCTATCAAGAGCAGCATATCAGCGGTGGCGTGTGTACGAGGAGGGTAACCCAGCCAAGGCAGCTTCACTTACATGGACTCGGTTTTCAGTGTTATTCTTGATAGAGTTTGTTCCTCAGACCCTTCGGGATGCATGGCGCGCAGAATTTGAGCAGTTGCACCAGGGTACTATGACAGCGTCGGAGTATGCTGTCTGATTCAGTGATTTATCTAGGCATGTACCTGCATTGATTTCTATAGTTATAGGCCGAGTCCGTCGATTTATCGAGGGGCTCAACGATGTTATTAGATTCAGCATGGCCCGAGAGTTGGAGACAGATACCCCATATCAGTAGGTGGTAGAGATCGCACGGAGGTTAGAGGGTATGCGGGGCCGTGAGAGATGATAGGGAGGCCAAGGGGCCTCGAGGTACTGGAGGATTTAGTGGTGGTCACACTGGAGCTACAGCCCGTCATGGTAGAGGCTATGTGAGTCGTCTAGTTTATTTAGCACTTCCAGCTTCTAGTGGTTCTGCGGTTATTCCGAGGTCTCACATTGCACACTTTGCTCAGCCACTTTCTAGTGCACCTCCTGCACGGGGTGCCTTCAATGGTCAGTCTAGCCGACCAGGCCCGAGCTAGTCCCAGCAACCATGCCCACCGAGAACTTGATTGAGTTTGGTGGTACCCGCCACATGGTTAGAGACTGCCCTAGACTCAGGAGGGGTGCACCTCCACAGACTATTCAGGCTCCATTGATTCAGTCACGTCCATAGATATCTCATGCCATGATTGCTGCCCCAGTTGCCGGTCCACCCATATTGCAACTAGGGGTGGGAGACGGGTGGGTAGAGGTCGCCCTTAAGGGGGAGTCCAGGCCAGATTCTATGCTTATTCGGGTAGGAAGAAAGCAGATGCTTCAGTATCAGTCATTATAGGTATGGTTCCTATTTGCCATAGAGATGCATCAGATTTATTTTATCTGGGATCCACTTATTCATATGTGTCCTCTTACTTTGCTCCCTATTTTTATATACCACATGATTCTTTGAGTTCTTATTTTTATGTGTCCATGCCTATGGGAGATTCTATTATTGTAGACCGCGTGTATCGGTCGTATTTAGTTGTTATTGGTGGTTTTAATACCATAGTTGATCTGTTTCTACTTAGTATGGTAGATCTTGGGCATGGATTGATTGTTACCCTATCATGTTATTCTAGATTATCACGCAAATACTATGACCCTGGCTATTCTAGGTTTACCACGGTTAGAGTGGAGGGGTGCGTTGGATTATGTGTCTAGCAGAGTTGTGTCATTTCTAAAGGCTCAGCGGATGGTTGAGAAGGGGTGTGATGCTTATCTAGCCTTTGTGAGGGATGTCAGTGTTGATACTCCTACCGTTAAGTCAGTTCCGATAGAGAGAGACATTCCAGATGTATTTCCAGCGGATCTTCCGGGCATGTTGCCCAATAGGGATATCAATTTTGGTATTGACTTGTTGCCAGGAACTCAACCCATTTCTTTTCCACCATATCATATGGCCCTAGTGGAGTTGAAGGATTAAAAGGAGGAGTTGCAGGAGTTTCTTGATAAAGGTTTCATTCAGCCTAGTGTATCATCGTGGGGTGCTCCGGTCTTGTTTGTGAACAAAAAAGCTAGCTCTATGCACATGTGTATTGATTATTGACAGTTGAACAAGGTTACAGCGAAGAACATGTATCCATTGCCACACATTGATGACTTATTTGTTCAGCTATATAGTGCCAGAGTGTTCTTAAAGGTTGATTTGCAGCTAGGTTATCATCAGCTAAAGATTTGGGATCCAGATATTCCGAAGACTGCCTTCAGGACTTGGTATGGTCACTACGAGTTCCTTGTGATGTCATTTGGGCTGACTAACGCCTCTGCAGCTTTATGCACCAATGAACAGTATATTTCAGCCTTATATTGATTCGTTCATCATTGTGTTTATTGACGACATATTGGTGTACTCCCGCAGTCGGGAAGATCATGAGCAGCACCTAAGGATCGTGCTTTAGACATTGAGAGAGAAGAAGTTATATGCAAAATTCTCAAAGTGTGCATTTTAGCTTGATTCGGTGGCATTTTTGGGTCATGTGGTATCAAGTAAGGGGATCAAGGTAGATCCGAAGAAGATTGAGGCAATGTAGAATTAGCCCAGACCTTCTTCAGCTATTGAGATTCAGAGTTTTCTTGGTTTAGCCGGGTATTATTGTCGTTTTGTAGAGGGTTTCTCATCTATTGCTACACCAATGACCAGATTGACCCAGAAGGGTGCTCCTTTCAGATGGTCCAAGGAGTGTGAGGCGAGCTTCCAGAACATTAATATTGCTTGACTACAGCCCCAGTGTTGGTATTGCCTACGGGCTCGGGGTCTTATACTGTGTATTGTGATGCGTCAGGTATTGGCCTTGGCATGGTGTTGATGCAAGACGGTAGCGTGATTGCGTACGCGTCTTGACAGTTGAAGACCCATGAGAAGAATTATTTGGTCCATGACTTGCATTTGGCAACCATTATTCATGCATTGAAGATCTGCCAGCATTAATTGTACGGTGTCCCTTGTGAGGTATTTACCGACCACCGGAGTCTACAACATCTGTTCAACAAAAATATCATAACTTGCGGCAGCGGAGGTGGTTAGAGTTGCTTAAGGACTATGATATCACCATTCTATATCATCCTGGGAAGGCCAATGTGGTGGCCAATGCCTTGAGTTGAAAGGCGGAGAGTTTGGTTAGTTTAGCATATCTACCGGCAGCAGAGAGGCCATTAGAATTGGATTTTCAGACCTTAGGCAAACCAGTTTGTTAGATTGGATGTTTCGGAGGCCAGTCGATTTCTTGCCTATATGGTTTCCCGGTCTTCTATATATGATCGTATTAGTGAGCGTCAGTATGATGACCCACATTTGCTTGTCCTTAAGGACACGGTTCAGCACGGCGATGCCAAAGAGGTTACTATTGGGGACGATGGTGTATTATAGATGCAGGGCCAGTTATGTGTGCCCAATGTGTATGGGTTGCATGAGTTGATTCTTCAGAAGGCCCATAGTTCGCAGTACTCTATTCATCCGGGTGCCGCTAAGATGTATCAGGATTTGAGGCAACACTATTGGTGGTGGAGGATGAAGAAGGACATAGTGGAGTTTGTAGCTCGGTACCTGAATTGTAAGCAAGTGAAGTATGAGCATCAGTGGCCGGGTGGTTTGCTTCGGCGACTTGAGATTCCCTAGTGGAAATGGGAGCGTGTCACTATGAACTTCATTGTCTGGCTCCCACGGACTCAGATTTTTTTTTACACAGTATGGGTGATTGTAGACAGGTTAACCAAGTCAGCTCATTTCATCCCAATAGTGAGTGCCTATTCTTCAGAGCAGCTGGCTCAGGTTTACATCTTCGAGATTGTCCGACTGCATGGTGTACTGGTATCCATCATCTCTGACCGGGGTACGAAGTTCACATCACATTTCTGGAGTGCTATACAATGTGATCTACGTATATGGGTTGAGTTGAGTACAGCATTTCACCCCCAGACGAATGGACAGTCTGAGCGCACCATTCAGATATTGGAGTATATGCTTCATGCATGTGTTATGGAGTTTGGGGGTTCTTGGGATCAGTTCTTGCATCTTGCTAAGTTTGCCTACAACAACAGCTCCTAATCGAGTATTCAGATGGCTCCTTATGAGGCCCTATATAGGAGACAGTGTCGTTACCCATTTGGGTGGTTTGAGCCGCAAGAGGCTAAGTTATTAGGCACAGACTAGGTTCGAGATGCCTTGGAGAAGACCAAGTTGATCCAGGATCGGCCTTACAGCCCAATCTTGACAGAAGAGTTATGCGGATCGGAATGTTCGTGATGTTGCATTCAAGGTTGGGGAGCATGTTTTGCTCCGGGTTTCACCCATGAATGGTATGATGAGGTTTGGGAAGAAAGGCAAGTTGATCCCTAGATATATTAGACCTTTTGCGATCCTTGAGAGGATTGGTGAGGTGGCCTACAAGCTTGCATATCCACCTAGTTTATATGCGATTCATATGGTGTTCCATGTATCTATGCTCCGAAAGTATTATGGTGACCTGTCTCATGTTTTACACTTCAGCACAGTCTAATTGGATGAGATTGGACTTACATTGAGGAGCTTGTGGCTATCTTGGACAGATAGGTCTGGAAGTTGAGATCAAAGAACATTGCTTCAGTGAAGGTTCAATGGAGTGGTCATCCCATCGAGGAGGCAACCTGAGAGACTGAGCACGATGTGCAAAGTTGTAATCCTCATCTATTCACCAGTTCAGGTATGTCCTTATGCACGTTCGAGGACGAATGTTTGTTTTAAGAGGGGGAGAATGTAAGGACCCGATCGTTCATTTTATATAATTGCGCCTTGTTACCCCTTTTTATGCTTCACGCATCTATGTTTATGATTTTATGACTTGCGGGGTTGGTTAGTTTCGTTTCGAAAATATTTCGGGTTGATTCAGACCCCTTGATTCTTGACTTAGAAGTCTAAATTAGAAAGTGTTGACCAAACTTTGAGTTTTGTGAAAACAACTCTGGAACTATATTTTTATGGCTCCGATAGCTTCATATCGTGATTTCGAACTTGGACGTATGCTTGGAATTGATTTCGGCAGTATGTGGGTTGATTTATGTTGATTTGGCAATTTGAAGTTAAAAAGTTGGACCGTAGAATGACTTTTAGCTATCGAGCTCGGAATTTGATTTTGGGACTTGGAATAGGTTCTTTATGGTATTTATAACTTGTATGTAAAATTTGGTGTCGTTTGGAGTTGATTTGATAGTATTCAGACGTCCAGTTATAATTTTAGAAATTCTTGAACTTTACTTTGAAATTCATGCGTTTTAGAGTTTAATTCGTAGTTTTAGAGGTTATTTTGTATTTTGATCGCGAGAGCGAGTTCGTATGATATTTTTAGACTTGCGTTGAGGTTTGATTTGGAGCCTCGAGGGCTCGGATAAGTTTTGACCATGTTTCGAAATGTTTTGGACTGAAATTGCAGAAATCGTTGTGCTGATGCTTCAGGTATCGCATTTGCGAACATCAGGTTCGCAATTGCGAGCTTAGAAGGGGGCCTCAGGTGTCTCAACTGCAATGTTAGGCCCATAATTGCGAAGTGGTTTGAGGTTTGGGTAGTTCCCATTTGCGACAAAGATGTCGCTTTTGCGAGGGAAGAATTATTGCGAAGAGATTCCTAGGTCTGTCCGTGCCGCAATTGCTAGGTTTTCTTCCCAATTACGAGGTTTTGCAATTGCAAAGGTTCGCAATTGCTAAACCATATCGTAGTTGCGATAACTGCAACTGAACATAAGGGCTGAAAGTCAAGATTATTTTTTTTGGTTAAAATAAATTTTTTATTTCACCAAGTAATGACTTTATATGCATCTAACTCATTTGGACTATTGAGTCAGTTTCTCAGATATTTACATACATTTCTATACTTGCCTAGACTATGTACCAATTCAACCTATCTAATACACATTTCCATTTACAATTATTTTGACCTTTAATATGTAATTATATAGCTATATCTCTTGTTCTCTGTCTGACTTCTTGCTTCTTCAATTGAAACCTTCTAGCATTTCTTTCACCCCATATATGATAAACTGTAGCTGCAAAGAGGAATCCCAATATGTGTGTCCATGATCTGGTGCTAACTCTGCTTGCCACCCATTGCACTTCTTCCTGCCAGTTCCCTATCATTCTCTGTATGCCTAGCCAGCCCAATATAGAACTCCACATATGTTGTGAGTAAGAACATTCAAATAACATATACTCCAATGTTTCATCTCTTCCAGTTGAGCACAGTACACACCCTTTGTCAACTTGGATTCCCCATCTCTCTAGCCTGTCCACAGTAGCCATTCTGTTCTGTATTGCTAGCCATAGAATAAATTGATGTCTGGGAATAATGTTTTGGATCAGTACTGCTTGCTTCCATTCTACTTTCTGAAATTGTGGTGTAAAGAATTTGTATGCTTTCTTGATGCTAAACTTTTCTTGTGATTCAAAGCTTCTTAGGATTGTTGCAGGAATAACCATAATTCTGTAACCAGTGTCTTGCCTCCAATATTTTCCTAACTAGCCAGCAGGCTTGTTTAGGAATAGGACAATCTGATATAGTCTTCTGCTTTATGTAAAAACAGTGAATCCATTTCACCCATAGACTGTCTTTCTTCTGGTTGGCAGCCCACAACAGTTTGCAAATTGCTGACTTATTCCATCTGTAGAAGTCTAGTATGTTCAGGCCTCCAGCTGCTCTAGGCATGCATAGTTTCTCCCAAGCAACTAGAGCTTTTTTAGACACCTCATTTGTACCTGTCCATAGAAATATTCTACATATACTAGTTACCATATTAATAATCTTCTTAGGCAGCAAGAAGATCTAAGCCCAGTAAGTCTGCATCTCGAACAGGATACTTTTTATTAGTTGCAACCTTCCACTGTATGATAATAGTTTGGTTGACCAGCATCTAACTCTTGTAATCATCTTCTCTACTAGGGGTAGACACTGATGAACTGTAAGCTTCCTTGAAGATAGAGGGACACCTAGGTATCTGAATGGAATTTCTCCAGTAGCAAATCCCATCTTTTGTATAATCTGGTATTTGAATTCATTAGACACCCCTGCTATATACAATGAACTTTTTTCCAGATTGGCTTTAAGTCCAGACACTTCAGAAAAATGATAAAAGCCTGCAGCATCAACTGGATTGAAATTTTGTCTGCCCTGCAACATAATAGCAGATCATCTGCAAAACATATATGAATTAGATTGAGCTTTGAACATCTGGGTGATAGTTAAAGTCAGGATTAGCATTCAACTGTTTCAAGGTTCTGTTCAAGTACTCCATTGCCAATACAAACAGGTAGGGTGACATTGGGTCCCCCTGCCAGAGTCCTTTTTTGCTTGGAATCTGGTAGTCAGTCCTCCATTGATCAACAAGGCATAACTGACAGTTGAAACACAAGTCACTATCCAATTTACCATCTTCACAGGAAAACCAAATTCAGGCAACACCATCTGTAAAAAATTCCACTCCATTGAATCATAGGCTTTCCTAATGTCAATCTTTACCATACATCTAGGTGACACCCATTTTCTAGAGTATCCTTTCACCAATTCATGAGCTACTATGACATTGTCTAGTATACTCCTCCCTTCAATAAAAGCTGACTGAGATGGACCTACTATCATATCCACTACTGTCTTCAACCTTACGGTTAATATTTTAGCAATAGTCTTGTATATAGTTGAACAACAAGCTATTGGTCTAAAATCTTTAACCAAAGTGGGAGCTGGAACATTAGGAACCAGGGTTATCGTAGTACAGTTAATTTCTTTCAGAAGCTGGCCATTCTCAAAGAATTGCATAACTGCTATTATTATGTCTTCCCCAATAATATTCCAGTTTGCTTTAAAGAACTCAGTTGGGAAGCCATCAATTCCTGGAGCTTTATCATTGGGAAGGTTTTGAACAATTTGACTTACCTCCTCTCTAGTAATAGGCTTAATCAAATCTTTCTATTGGTCAATAGTTAGGCATGGACCATTCCTTGCAACTGTTGTATCAATACAAGGCAACTCCTCAGCAGTAGTACCCAATAGCTTCTTGAAGAACTGAAGAAATTCTTGTTGAATTAGTTTTGGATAAGTGATTAGTACTCCTTGTTCATTCTGTATAGTAGAGATCCTGTTCCTTGCCTGTCTAGCTTTCATATGAGCATGAAAGAATCTGGTATTAGAGTCCCCTGAGGAAATCATGTAGCTCTGTATTTCTGTCGAAGGACTCTTTCATGAATAGTGCCCCATTTTTCCATCTCTATTAGTATCTCTTTCTCTTCATTGATCAGGCTACTGTTAAACAAGTCTTCTGCTAACTTGTCTTGAATTTCCCCCAATTTTTGCTTCAAATTCATTATCCTGCCTTCTAATGATGAGTATTATTTATTCAACTGTTTAGTCTCTGCTTCCACCAGCTTCAACTTCTACCACACTCCATACATACAATGCCCCTCAATAGTCTGTTGCCACACATTCTGAACAATTGCCTTGAAAGCATCCTGTTGTAATAGGACATTAAGCAGTCTGAATGGCTTCTTAAGGTATTGTATAGCTATCACAGTGTTAATTACAATGGGAGAGTGATCTGAACACTCAGGATTCAGATAATTGGCTTCAATACTACCATAAGTTTGTAACCATTCAGCATTACCAAACACCCAATCAATATGACTATATATCCTTTCATTCTCATCTCTTTTGTTGCACCAGGAAAAAAAACTGCCACCCTTTTCTAGTTACCTGTCCCACTCCCAAATCTGTGATACAATTCTGGAAATCCACAGTCTCAACAGGATAAACTAGTACTCCATTAACTCTATCATCACTAAACAGTATGGTATTAAAGTCTCCCAATAGGATCCAAGGTCCATTTATAGAACCTTTAATGTTCCTTAGTTGATCCCACAATGGTTTTCTCCCTGCAATAGTATTGTAACCATACACATATGTCAATTCACAATTGAATTGAGAT
This sequence comes from Nicotiana attenuata, assembly GCF_001879085.1. Classification (NCBI taxonomy): domain Eukaryota; kingdom Viridiplantae; phylum Streptophyta; class Magnoliopsida; order Solanales; family Solanaceae; genus Nicotiana; species Nicotiana attenuata. The sequence goes on along the minus strand of NC_031996.1, from coordinate 6,204,175 downwards.
TGTCTATCCTCAATAAAACAGTGAATCAACTGTGCAGTACTATATCTAATATTCACAGCAACTGAAACTCTCCTCCATCCAACCCATATTCTTCCATTAGGGGCATGAGTATAGTCTGTATAGAACTCCCAATCATTTCCAAACTTTCTGATAACTTTTACAGCTTTATGTTGTTTAACTCTAGTCTCAAGGCAACCAATCAGATCTATCTTTTATCTAAGCAAAAAATCCTTGAATTCTTTTTGCTTTTGGGCTTCATTACGCCCTCTAATATTCCAGGAAAAAAAGATCATGGAGGTTGTTTCTTAGCAAGTCTCTGACTTACTCTCTTTTCAACTGCTTCTTCATAACATCTCAAGGCTGAGTATTGGTTTATCCCCAGAGTTTCCTCTGAATCACTATCCAAATCTTCCTCCTGGTGACTCTGTACCTCATGCTGATTTCCCTGCCTTTGTCCTTGAAACACTACTACCTACTTCCCACTTCTTTGAACTTGCACTTTGGTAAGAGTACTATGATCTTCCTCGACTGCAATAGGATTTTGTGGCTTGATATTTGGTTTGTCCTACTTAACCTTCCATTCTTTCTTCTCCTGTGATGGCTTCTGCTTCCCTTTTTCTGACCTTTCTGTTGGACATTTTGTTCCTGCTGATCCTCTCTTCCACAACTTTCAGTGAAATGCCCAAAATGTGCACAGTTTTGACAGAATCTAGGCTTCCACACATAGTCTATGTCTTGCTCCCATATGGTTCCATCAGATTTTTCAATAGCTATCACCTCTAGAAGTTGCTGAGTTATGTCCATCTCAATGAGGACTCTAGCATATGATATCCTATCTCCTGTTGCTGTCAATTTATCAGTACATATTGGCCGACCTAGATAGCTAACCAACCTGCCCAAATTCTCCTCAGTCCAGCATTGAAGAGGTAGCTTAGGAAATGATACCCATAGTGGAACAAGTCGCAGAGGCTCTTGTTCATTTTGAAATCTGGTATCCATTCCTTTAAGATCATCGGCCTACTATTGAAAGTATACGGTCCATTCTGAAGCAATAATTTCTTATCATCCTCCGATTCAAATTTGAATATGAAGTATCCATCATCATGAAGGAATACTCTGGGAGTTGACACAAATTGCCAAACTCCATACACAAATTATAGCAGCTCTTTGAAACTAGGCATACCTCCTAATACATAGCCAATTAAAGCATTTCTCCATTGCCTACTCTGTTTCTCCATCTCGATCTCATTTAATTGCACTACTTTAACTCCATTTTTTATGACCGGAGGGAAAAACTTCAATTGCATACCTAGATGTTGAGCTGGATTGTTTATCACCACATCCGCCATAGTAGGTCCTTCAGCTTCAGAGTTTACTTTGATCGGACTTGGTACAACTTGTTCCTTAGGGAAATTCAGTCTTCGAACAGGAGAATTAGTTGATTCCTCCTTCTGTAACATCACCGGCATCGTTGTTTCCTATTGCATGCAGCTTGATCCTTCTCCAGACGCTACCCAATTACTCAATTGCTATGGTTCCATAGCTTGAGGGACCCCTGACTGTGGAGTAATAACCCTCATATCACCATCTACCTTCATCATAGTGGTCGAAGCTTTGCCTGCCTGCCGTTTTCGGCGCGGAATCGCTGATAGAGCACGTTAGCAAACCTCTACTTAACGTGCGCTTTCAGACCAAACTTAACCGCTCATTTGTTTTTCAAGTTAGAAAGAATAATAAGGTGAGAATTGTCGAATTTCAAGTCAAGATTTTATCTTTATTCTCTAATTTTTTAACCGTAGACTCGGTAGGATGCAATTTGGGGAGGAGATTTTCACCTAAAAACTTTGGGTAGGTGATTTTAATCTATTTCTAATCATATTCCATTAACAAATTTTAGATTTTAACATCAAAATCATATGAATCAAAGTGAAAATTTGTGAAACTTTGTAATGTTTTTTGAAAAATAAGAAATTGAGTTTTGAGAGTCAATTTGGACTTGAATTTTGAAACTAATCACATATATAATCCGAACTTTGACCGGGCGGGCCCCGGGTTGACTTTTATTGACTTTTTGGGAAAAGTGTAATGCCCAAGGGCATCCATTCCATGATGGGCGAGTTCAGTTGTCCCTGGAGATCATCATTTAGCTGAGACCACTTATCAGCCTTGTCCTTTGCCACCCGGAGTTGGTCCTTGGCCACCCGGAGTTGGTCCTTGGCCAATGCCAGCTCCTCTTTTGTAGCCTCTTTCTCCGAAGCTAGTAGATCCATTATGCCCTTCCATGCCTGGGTCGTGGCCTTGACCTCATCCATCTCCGCCCGAAGCTGGTCGATCAGTTCTATCTTCTCTTGGACCAAAGAAGTTATGTTTTTAGTCACCATGAGTAGCTTCAAAGATCTTTACCTTCTCGACCAGGTCGGCGTGCTCCCGCTTCAAGGTTGAGGTCTCCTTCAGGGCCTTTTCCAGCTCAGCCTGGAGATTCAGGAGGTTCTTGAGGAACTCGTCTTGTTGCTTACTAAGAGCCCTGTACATGTCCTTCTTTAAGCCCGAACTCGAGCTGGCTGATCTCCAAGCGGAACCGAAAGAAGCTTTCATGATGAAGCACTGAAGCCTGAAAAAATGATGAAGTTATACCAACTCGTCTAAAACTAAGCAAGATTCAAAACGGGGTACGAAAGGTAGATGCCTTACCCGGTTCAGCGCCTAATGTGCCTCGTTAAAGAGGCTCGACAATCCCACTTCATTCATCTTTGCCTGGTCCTCCTCGGTCACCAGGCATCGAAGGCAGTTGGCTACACCCACCGGAGCAGACAAGGCTCGGGCATCTGCTAGGATAGTAAGAATGACAGTTCTCTTGCGCTCAGTTGTCAACTCTCGGGGCAGGGAATTGCTTCACTAATTCTTGGTTTGAGCTCGGTTCACCCGCTTCTGATGTCTCATCTTTTTTCGAGACCTCCAGGTGACCAAGCCCGAAAAAGTCCTCCAGAGCGGCCATATCCATGCCATCAAAGAACGTGTTGAGAGCATCATCTGGGCTCGAGTGTTGTCTCGCTTGATTTCTCTTTACCCAAATGAGCCTCTTCGAGCATGGACTCAATATAGGACGACATCTCCATGATGTCAATGACACCAGCTACCTCCTTTAAGACAGGAGCGGTTTCTTGGGAGGTCGCAACCTCCGTCTCTCCCTTTGGTTCCCGAGCTAGAGGGGGATTGACCTTGTGGTCACCTTTCTCGTTCGTCTCCAGCTACCCCTCATTGAGGGGCGACCCGTGAGCAATGAACTCAAGGTCATCGTCCTTAGGATAATCCCTGAGCCGGTAGAGGGAAGAAGTGTTTGTTACTGAAAGCCCCAGAAAATTTCACTGTGCAATTTAAGGTTTTGGGGTGCCAAGTTAAGCTAAAGTGTTCAGAAGTAGTAAAAATTTATCTGCGCATCGAGTTTGCGAGCCGCGGGTCGGACTTTTTGGGTTAAAGGATGCACTAAGGTGTTCAGGTATCTTTTTGGCAGAAGAACGGAATTCTGCGATCTAATTGCGGCCCCATAATCGATATGCAGACTGCACTCCCATCACAAAGTGAAGCAGAAGTTGAGCTAAGTTGAAGACCATTATGCGGCTCACTAAATTGGGTGAGAAGAACTCGATATGCTTAAACTCCTAATTGTTCCTACGTGTACTTAATGTACTGATTGAGTGTGTCTTGCCTTTGATAATCTATAAAGATGTTTGAGAATAAATTAAGTGAATTAGGGAAATAGAGTGTGGCCCACGTGCCAAGAACCTAAGTTATAATTGTGCCTACTCATGCCTATGAAATGAGTAAATGTGAAATAGGTTGTGAAATGAGCCTCAACTTTACTATTTTTAAATGACTTCAAAAATAGAATGGCCTATAGGCTTTTGTACTCAATTCATGCTTATGAGTGGTTGTTTTTAACTAATTCTTTGTCTTCTAAATACATCCAATGTGACTCGGATTCTTACATACTTCGGTGTTGAAATTGTACATTGTCGTGATTAGAAAATAGTAATTCAAGAACAATTGGTGTATTGCTTGCTTATGGTTTGATGCGTGTTTCTATTGTTGGTTGGTATGTCTCTTCCTTTAGGAGGAATCCTTTTTAGTTAAGGTGCCATTACTAATGAACTTAAGGTATATGATTTCTGAAATACTCTATATGCTGGTAATTAGTGATGATCCTTGAAATTAAATGAAATGAAAGTTTGGAATATAAATAAAATGCAGCCATATTGTACACGATGGTACTACTCTTGTAACAACTTTCTTTCGCATCACCATGTCAGACCATATTGTCTGTGGGAAGATGGCCTAGCGGATCGGGCGTGATCGAACTCCGTGCTAACATAGACGATGGTATATCGGTGCTAATGATCTCCCAACCAAAAATACAGTTATATTATTTTATTTTCGCACTTTAAAAGAAATCTTTTATGTCAGAAATATGCGGTCCGCGAAAGGGAGATTCAGAGAGTTGTATTTTTAGGGTAAATGACAAGCGCGGTCCGCGTCAGAATTACGCAGCCACGATTGAAATTATGCGGTCCGCGAAACTCATCTCAACCCAGATCCAAATATGAAAAACGCAGACCGCGGTCAGAATTACGCGGCCGCACAACCTCCGCAGGGATATTTTTTTCCGAAAATTTCAGCTTAGTATAAATAGATCTTTTTGACATTTTTAGGTCATGTTATGTTTTAGCTGAGCACATGAGAGGCTGCACATTCCGTTTTGGGCAATTTTGTACAGAATTATCTCTCAACATTAGATTTTCATCTTTTAATCTAGTATTATGAATTTCATCTTTATTTTTCCTCTTTAATTTCTGTTATTTCCATGAGTAGCTAAACCCATAGCTAGGGTTGTGACCCAACCCTAGTGTGGGTATTTGACGGGTATTGAATTTTAGGGCTTGAATGTGTATGGGTTAGTGATATTTAGCCTAGTTCTTGGTAGAACTATAGAATTAGTGGTTGCAAACACTGATTCATGCCTTTATGACTTTGTCTCCACTTGAGAAAGAGGGACTAAGTCTAGGAAAAGTAGGCTAACAAGGAATTGGGGTGAACTCAAGAAATTGATAGCCCCAATTAAAGGGTTAAACCTAGAGATAGTAATACCCGACTTGAGCTAATATCACTTGAATTGCATGAATACCCATTTGGACTTGAGAAAGGCAAATTGAGCAAAATCACTCAAACTACCGAGAGGTATAGAGTGACTACCTGGGTGTGATAGTAATATCACGATCCCAACTAATCACACGATTATCCTAGATTTTGCTACCCGTTAGATATCCACCTAGGTGGAAGTTACTACCCTAGTCCCTTTAAATCCTCGAAAATCAACAACAAAAATATTATACTTAGTTTCAAATATTGCATGCAATATAATAAAGTTAGAAGTAGAATCAAACCAAACATTTGTGAAAGTGTAATTAAGAGCGAAACCCGCATTTAGCTTAGATATAAACCTAATTCCAATTATTAACTCCTTGTGGATTCGATGCCGACCTAGTTGGGTTAAAACTGCATCAACCATCCTCTCTACTCAATCGTAGTGTAGGCTTGGACCCGATCAATTTTTGCCGCCGTTGTCGGGGGCTTAGACGGTTTTAGCTATAAATCTGAGTATTTGTGTGTTTTGTTTTTCTTTCTTTTCGTTTATCTAATTTCTGTGTGAATTGCTTTTAGGTACCAAATGTCTCTTAACAACGAAGCTCTTGGAAATTTGCCATTGGGGGAGGAGGTAGATGATGATCACGTGGATAAGATTCAACCCGAACCTCAAGTACAAAGGAGAGGCCGACCGCCTCATGATAATATCCCAAACCCTCCCACACCTCCTCCAAGGGCAGCTTACCGGGTGTTGCCCAATGAAGGCTATGCAAGTGCAATAGTCCCACCCCGGATTAGGGCGGGCAACTTTCAAATAACCAAAGTCATGATTGCACTGTTGGAATAGAGGGGTTTCTTCACCGGAGCTCCACACCAAAATGCCTACAAACATCTCAAAGGTTTAGTTGACACGTGCTGGGGGAGCAAGCAAACTAATGTCTCCGAGGACGCATTGAAGTTAAGGCTTTTCCCATTTTCTCTAAGGGGGGAGGCTTTGGATTGGCTAGAAAGGTTACCCAACCATTCCATCACCACTTGGGATGAGTTGGTCGAGAAGTTCATCGCAAAGTTCATTTCTCTGGGACATATGGCAACGCTAAGAGATGAGATCCTTGCTTTTAAACAAGAGCCAAATGAACCATTACATGAGATTTGGGAGAGGTACCGCACAATGGTAAAGGAGTGCCGGAACAACGATAAGACTGAGGCCATGTTTCAACAGACCTTCTACAGGCGGATAAACACTACAAACCAATGTGTAGTTAACCAACTCGCTGGGGGGAACTTCATGAACACGCCATATGCCAAGCGTGTGAAATACTTGATGAGATGGCGGATACCTCTTCGGCATGGCAAAGTAGAGCTAATGTGCCACAAGGTGACCCTAATGTTATTCACCTACACAAAGAGCTACATGACCGTGGCCAAGCGATAGGGGAGTTGACTACTACCATGAACCAATTGGCCAAAGCTCAGTTGCAACAAGTTCAAGGGCCAAAACAAGTGAATGCTATGGAAGGAGTGAATATGATGATAAACAAGAGAAGGCAACGAGGTCAACAAGTTCAAAACAATCTGGATCAATTTGAGCAAAGTGGTAGTGGGTGCAATCAAGATGATTCATATGATGATCAAAGTGAAGAGGTTCAATATGTCAACAATTATCAAGGTCAACTAGGCAATGCTCCGAATCAACAACAGTGGAGATCACAGGGAAATCAAGGAAATTGGTGCATTATACGGTCAAAATTAGGGAAGACCGACTAGAGGCTTCCAGGGCAGTTCGAGCCCGGCCCCGATGGGATCAAGGCAAAGACCAAGGCTCGTCCAGGAAGCACTCGCCTCGGCAGGGTACGTCAAAGACTCATCATGGTATACCTCGAGGCCGTATGAAAATCGACGGCCGTCATGGAAAGGCAGGAAACCCCCGGAGAGCACGTGTTGAGGACTGACAAAGTATGCAAAAATAGTATAAATCCATGCTGAGCCATTGCACAGCTGTACGAGTAGCATTTCTTTTTTATTTATTAGACATGTGCTATGCTGGGATTGACCCCTCCTATATAAAGGGGACCTTTGTCATTTTGTAAGGGACCTCGATATTGAATAACATACAACATTCTCTGCTCTATTTGCTAATACTACTGTTCTTCACATTTATTGCTTATTCTTACATTGTCCATTCATTATTCATTTATTGTTCTTCATTTATTGCTCATTATGATCATCAAAGGCCATCTTCAAGGCCATCTTCAAGGCCCTCATTACCATTGATTCTCTATCAATAGTTCATCGTTATTAGCTCCGTCTAGACCTCGAGGTCCTGCTTCAGCTAGCTCGAGGCCCAGCTTTGTGACTCCATTGGTTTGCATATCTTATTCTCTTTACTCATACCTAGCATCTATTTCTTAAAAACTAATATTAAAATAAATCATATATTTTTAGAACCACAAAATCAAATATAATTGTAGTTACCATTTTTAAGGTAAACAGTTAGGCGCCCACCGTGAGGCTAAAAATAATAGTGATTGTTTTGGTGCTAGTTTTCTTAAAACACAAGTTATTCTTCACACTTGTTCTTGTCCAAGAATATCTGATTTCAGGTCAAAATATCTAGCTCAGCAAATGCACGCGAAAACAACGGTATTGGATTTCAGGGAGAAAATAGTGCAGACGCCGGTATACCACCGCAAAACCCAGGGGTAGCACCAGCAGATGCCGGTATACCACCGCAAAACCCAGGGGAGGCACCAGCGCAGGTCCACATCGACGTAACTTCACGGAACGCTGTGCATGTCGACGTAAGCTCTCCTATCGATGGAAGTGTGCGCGGTGAGGAAAGAAACGTTAGTCTTCAAGTCATTTTTGAAATGTTGCAAGCACAACAAATAGCTATTGCTCAGCTGCAAAGTCACCAAAAAGCTCCAAGTACATTAGCACAGGAAACGGCTCCTCAGGTCGAGCAGGTACCGGAGAGGTCGAGTAACAACGGGTCAGCAACAGACCCCGCTATTATGAAGATGTTCGAGGACCTCACCAAGAGGATTGAATCAGGAGAAAAGAAGATGGAGGATAACGATAAAAAGGTGGAAACTTATAACTCGAGGGTCGATCAGATCCCGGACGCACCTCCGATCTTGAAGGGCGTAGACTCAAAGAAGTTCATACAAAAACCATTCCCACCAAGCACGACTCCAAAGCCCATCCCGAGAAATTCAGAATGCCCGATGTCCCAAAGTATAATGGGACCACGGACCCCAATTAACACGTTACCGCTTACACTTGTGCTATAAAAGGGAGTGACTTAAAGAATGAAGAGATCGAATCCGTCCTGCTGAAGAAATTTGGAGAGACACTGTCGAAGGGGGCCGTGATGTGGTACCACAACCTACCCCCGAACTCGTCGTTTGCCCTGCTGACAGACTCTTTTGTGAGGGCACACGCTGGTGCCATCAAGGTCGCCACCAGGAAGTCCGATGTCTTCAAAATCAAGCAGAGAGATGTCACGACCCAAACCGATGGGCCGCGATGGGCACCCGGTACCTTACTCAACCGAGTACCAATGTAACGTATCTTTCTTATTACATCATCATATACATGTGACATACGTGCCTAATAGGCCAACATGATCATTTATAAACTCAAAACATAGGCCAACAAGGCCGTACAATCTTTCACGTATACGACATATGTCTACAAGCCTCTAAGAGTACATAAATGTCAAAAGGTCGGGACTGGGCCCCGCCATACTAAACAGTACATGTCCTAATCACACTGACCACATAAGCAACTCCGGAGCAAATGGAGCGCACCAACACCTTCCGCTGAGCTGATAGACCACTTGGAGGACTCTCGACCTGTCAATCAAGAACTGCCGGCATGAAACGCAGCGTCCCCAAGCAAAAGGGACGTCAGTATGAATAATGTACCGAGTATGTAAGGCACATAAATAAGTACATAACAGACATGGAAGAAATATAGAGTAACTGACTCAACCTGTAAGTCTGGATAGCTCTATAAATCATGAAATAATTATAGTGTCATGCATATGCGTATGAATGTCATGTCGTGCATAGGTACATGTTTCATAACATCATCAGGCCTCTGAGGGCATCCCATCATATCATCTCGGCCACTGTGGGCAAAATCATCAACGTATACCAGCTGATCAGGTGGTGGTGTGTATATAACGCCATAACCTTTTCCCATATCCCATATAAATATAGTATACATATACATGCGTATATAACGCCGTATGATCATGGGTCACTGTGCATGTATAAATGCATGAAATGCATATGAAATACGTTAATAAAATCTCTCGGTACGTCATAAGGCCATTATGCCTCTGATTAATATCATGAAATAAACTTTACCAACTTACGTATTTTTGAGACCCATGAACAGATGATAGAACAATATGACATATGGGAGGATAAGAATATACACATCTCTAGCATTTCTACGAATAGAGTAATTTATGGAAGTTGTGCATTTTCTCGTTTCGTTCATGTCGTATAGATCATGCCAAAAAGAAAGAAGGGATAGCTTTAACATACCTGGAGTAGGGCAAACTCCGTATAATATCCTTGAAGATTGTACCGTACACATTGTAACCGTAAAATTTTACGTTGCTACGATTCTAACAATTTCCGTTGGAAACCTTCATGGATTGAATTTATAACCCCAAAATCGGATTGAATCTGTTCGTGAAGTCTTGAACGAAATCAGGCTTCTGTTCTCTGAAGTCTTGAATTAGTAAATATGTTGTATGTTTTTTCTTAGGATTTTTTTGACGTTCTGATTCTCTTCTTGTCCAAATGAAGGATGTAACAAGACTTATAAGTCTTGGTATGCTAAATTCCAATTTACCTTAGGTTGCCACCTAGGCATAAATGACTAAGTCATTCTTAGTCTTGTGGCTTTGTGCCACGTTTTTGGGGTGAAATTTATTAATTTTTATCCACTTATTACTTAATTGGGTAATGTCCCATTATCCGGTAATTAACTAATTACCCGTATAATTTAAAAAATTGCCTTGAATTACTTAAAATTTTACTTATTTTTAATACACTTTATATATCCCACTATCATGGTCACATGGTACCTTGTATGGTACTAGTTCATAAATATCGCGTATTAACGCTCGGCCTGTATTTTACCCCCGCATGCCAAACATGGACAAGCTTCATTTTCTTTGACTTGCTTCCCCTTTCACCTTCACGAATTTATTCATCACTTGTGAAATAGCATAATCCTTATAATCTCCAAATAATCTTTTACTTGGAGTGATGTCAATTACCTTATGAAAAATTCAACGTACAATACTACACGGTGCAATATCGTCGTAATTTAATACTGTGAAGCGTAACATGATCGTAATATAATACTGCGGGACGTAACATCATCGTAATATATTACTGTAGAGGGTAACATTATCTTAATATATTACTGCAGAGCATAACATCGATGTAATACTGCTGGGCGTAACATTATTCCCCCTTTGGAACATTCGTCCTCGAATGTTGACTGATGCACTTATTATTTTCATTAACTTTGTCTTCCGAATACTTTAGAACTTCCCTTGCCATCTAGTCGACTGTTCTTTGAATAAGTCCAAAGTCCAGGGCATTCCACCCTTAGGCCTCCTTCTCACACCATAACTTGTAGCGAAATCCTTCCAATCTCGTAAATGTTGCTACCTTCCATCATGCAGCCTGTTCAATTTTGACGTTGTAAGTGTGCCCAATCTATAGGCTTCATATACAGAGCTTGATAAGATGTCCCTTTGGGCATCTATGAGTATAATGAAGTTCTTTGCTCGGTACTTTGTTGATTCACGAATATTCCTATATCTTATCGCATAGGTCCGTTTAGCCATTTACTGCCACAAATCATACTTTAATTTATTGTTGCTGAGGTCTGCTACCAAATCCAAGCTTACTCTCGTTGCTTATTCCATATATATAAATCTAAGTCCTTTAATGCTTCCTTATTACTGCTCATCTTTAGAATGACGGCCTACTCTCATCTCATACATTGTGACTTTTATCCATCCATTGTTGATTCACCTCAATATTGATCTACAATATACTATTGATAGCTTGAAATTTCTTACGTAATACTTTGCCACTAGGGCTTACATTGCACCAAGGAATATTCGAAGTGATTTTCCTGATCCACTTAGCGGCAATACTGTACTTCAATAACCGTATTCTATAGAATCCCAAGGTGATTCTCTTACGTGGGTATTTTAATCCCGTACAATTCATGAATCCCTTCTTCTTCCTATTTTCTTCAAATCATTACTCAATCGAAGGCCCAAACGTCATCATTTATCTATCACAATCACACCCTCATTCCACTACCAGGGCAACATTCCAATTCTTCTAGATGTTATTAGTCTTAGACTCCTTTGAGTTCATTCAGGCTATGCTGAACTTTCTATAACTTAGTGAAACCATTAGCTCTCTTATTTTCATGGGCTTAATCCTGAGGACTTATCCATTCTCGTTACCTTCTCACTCACCCTTTCTTATCCTTACTCCTGCCATAAAACTCTGTCGCTTTACTATACTTTAGCTTGCAACCCATACGTATCTATTTACACTCTTCATAGCCTTCCATCAACTTGCTTGCACAATAGATTTCCTTGTGTTATTCTGGAATATCAAGCAAGACATCGCCTCGTCTCTAACTCTTCTTTACTCTCTTGACTAGATCTCTCGGTACATAGAAACCATAGGCTGGAAGGTACAACACTGACGATGCCGCTATCAATCCTGGATACTGAATCCCAACACTTCTAGCCTTCTATCCGAAGTATGGACTATTCACAACCTTCTGCATTTTAGTATCCCGTACGTTATTCACCTTTTACCTTACTCACCTTAAAACCTCGTATCGTATCTTCTATCTTCTTCATGACCTCCCTTCCACATAGGTATAATTTTCGTCCAACTCTTGAAGCTTTAATATAATACTTGTACCTCTGGTGCAGACATAATCCGGTGGGAGCTTCGTACTGACTTCTTATGAGGCTGGTACTTTTTTTTTAACTGGCTTTATTGTAGGGTCGTTATAGTATATGGTTGGTGTACTTTATCTCTTGTACCTCTGATATTAAGAGTGATCCTACAATGTTCTCAATCACTAGGTCTATAATTTTCTGGGTCCAGTAATCAGACTCTTGATTTACTTAGTTGATGTAACTTTTTTTTAGTTTCTTCTTCCCTCTGATCGACCTTTATGTAGGCTTAAGCTATCTTCCAATCTGCGGCTCATGGTATTACTTTATCCCTGGGCTCAATTCTTTATTTAACTTATACCGGAGTCTTCTACGGTTGTATGATGTCAACATATATGCTGCGTTGATAATACTCCGAAATTTTAAGTGTGCTCACAACGTAGCTAACTCTGGATCATTGATCGAATGATTCCTTTCGTTCCTTCTCAGTTTTCTTTAAACGTAAGCTATTACTTTTCCTGGTTTTCCTACCTCGTTGTTGCATGCATACTTAGCTTATCTTAGTTCCTACGCATGCCAAAATTTTCGTGTAACTCATATGATCTCTAATATTACTTTTGATTTTACTTCCCGTTCGTTAGACACGGTAGGTGCCCCTTTCATATAGTGTGCATACAATTTTGTTGCGAGATTGTTGTTATAAGACCGCTTCCTCCTCAGGTCACTGAGATTAGGTTCATGCCTTCTTCCTTAATTCCTCTGCTAGTCTTTCATTGTAGTATTTAGGGAAGATCCTTTGACTCTTGTAAGGTTGCGAGCACATTACATCATATTCCTGATAGAATTTTTGATGTTCGTACTTGCGTACATTTATCCTTATTTATTTACCTCCACACTCATGTGCTTGTAGGGTTGCTTCTGAACTGATATTTTGACTGTTTTCCTAGTGGCACTCTCTTTTATTTCCATAACACTCATATGGTAACTTTAACTACCCCGACTCCTATCTGAATATTTCTCAAGTATCACAATGTTATTACTGCGAGGCTGAATTCACTATATTGGATTTTACTATATTTATCTTGCAAGACCTGCTGATCTGTTAGTATCCTCCTGACTAGCCTTAACTAGGCTCTTCCTGAATCAACTACTAAGTACTCGTTGGCCCATTCTCATATCATTACTCTGCATAATCTTTCTTGGGTTATTTCCTTTGTCTTAACTTACATCTTGCATTGGCTCCTTACTTTCAATAACATCCTGGGCATAAACCTTGACTTCCTTTCCTTGACGTCATGCTTGCATAATATTCTGGAATCGTAGCATATCTATAGGATTTAGATAAGTGCAATCTCCTTCCTCATTTTTTTATCGCATTCTTCCTTTACCATTCCATAATTACTAGAACCACTTAATTCTGACTTAAGGCCATACACTCCATATTCCCCCCTTTTGGGGAGTACTCAGATTTAGTACTACGATGATTTACGTATAAATGTTTTACCTCTTCATATTTGGTGTCTTTTCACATCATCGATGACCCTTACTCGCCTTATGGTAATCCTTTTGTACCAAGGATAAAAAAATTCCTTACTCGCGAGGGTGACACTTAATGTAACTGGTACATATAGTCCCTTAAGCTTAACTTGGCCCACATTGCTTGCTTTAGGGAAGCGTCTTCCTGAATGACCATTCTCTGAATTTCTCATGAATCTTCTTCTGTTGTCCATTCTACTATTGTCAAAACGAAATCTGAAATTCTCATGATGCCGACTATTATCCAATCACTCAGTCCCTAATTCATGTTTAATTTATCTTGTTCATCAATCCATATTGGTTTCTATTACACTGGGATCTAACTTTTCCTTTTGGTAATCGCATCAGAATTGTGAACTTATTTCTCGAAATGAGGATATGACTTTATGGCCTATATTCTTTTGTTGTCTCAAGGCCTGTCACCTCTCGCTTCTTTCTTCACTTGACTGTAGATTCTATAAAACTGTCATTTTTTGATCTACCGTTTGTCATCTATGTATCACATCTTACTCATAATGCTTCCTTATCTCTCTATTCTTATTTTCCTGCTAATATTTTTGCCTATCCTTTTCTTTTGACAGCTTCAACAAGACATTCTTGTGCTTTTTACCTACCCTTGCTCCATCTACTGGCTCTTCAGACTGCCTAACATTCTCCCTCTGCTAGGGATGGGAGCCATACTAAGGTAATATTTATCCCCTCAAGGTGGAATCCTATCTTTGTAATACTCATATCTAGCTGTACTACTTTAGTGTACACCATCTGGGTGTCTCATAAGGAGATCTATTAGTACATTTGCAATATCCTTCGGAAATATAAACAAACGCAAATAGTTCATCCACCATTTTGGCTCACTCTAACTCCAGCCTGATCGTGATATTATGTCCTTTTCTTAAACCATATTTGTTAGCTCCCATAGAGCATAACCCAAATCGGGGTGGCCAATTATACATACCTCTACTACTGTTGAAGGTAAGTCAAAATACTTATATCTCTCTTCCTGAATGGTAAATAAGGATAATCTTTATTAACTGGGTACCTCGTACCCTTCTTCACCTGTCATCTTGCTGCAACTCGTGTCTAACTTTTGATTCAGTTATTCCTTTTTTTTACCATAAGACTGGATAAGTATTCTTTCCTAAAAGCTCCTTATCAAGAAACGTACACTTTTTAGTACACGCATGATCTGCTGAAGACTCTCATTTACTCATCATATGCAAGATGCAAAATCGAGTTCCTCTAGCTCAACACTTTCACAGCTATATCTCCCATCGATCGTCTTTTTGAATGTAGGCATCATCTTATTACGAATAGAAGTTCGGGATTTGAGTTCTTATAAGTGAGCTCTACCACACGATCTAGAATAAGAAGAAAGAGGGACAGTCTTAAATGCCCTGTAGCCTCCTGCTTATAAGTGTGGTGCACGAGACACCCATAAACAAGACTCTACTAGACATGGCTTGTAGACTCCCTAGGACAGAACTGCTCCAATACCACTTTTGTCACGACCCAAATCGATGGGCCGCTACGGGCACCCGGTACCTTACTCAACCGAGTACCAATGTAACATGTCTTTCTTATTAGATCATCATATACATGTGACATATGTGCCTAATAGGCCAACATGATCATTTATAAACTTAAAACATAGGCCGACAAGGCCGTACAATCTTTCATGTACACGACATATGTCTACAAGCCTCTAAGAGTACATAAATATCATAAAGGTCGATACTGGGCCCCGCCATACTAATCAGTACATGTCCTAATCACACGGACCACACAAGCAACTCCGGAGCAAATGAAGCGCACCAACACCTTCCGCTGAGCTGATAGCCTACTTGGAGGACTCTCGACCTATCTATCAGGACCTGCAGGCAAGAAACGCAGCGTCCCCAAGCAAAAGGGACGTCAGTACGAATAATGTACCGAGTATGTAAGGCACATAAATAAGTACATAACAGACATGGAAGAAATATAGAGTAACTGACTCAACCTGTAAGTCTCGATAGCTCTGTAAATCATGAAATAATTATAGTGTCATGCATATGCGTATGAATGTCATGTCGTGTATAGGTACATGTTTCATAACATCATCAGGCCTCTGAGGGCATCCCATCATATCATCTCGGCCACTGTGGGCAAAATCATCAACGTATACCAGCTGATCAGGTGGTGGTGCGTATATAACGCCATAACCTTTTCTCATATCCTATATAAATATAATATACATATATACGCGTATATAACGCTGTCTGGTCATGGGTCATTGTGCATGTATAAATGCATAAATTGCATATGAAATACGTTAATAAAATCGCTCGGTACGTCATAAGGCCATTATGCCTCTAATTAATATCATGAAATAAACTTTACCAACTTACGTATTTTTGAGACCCATGAACAGATGATAGAACAATATGACATATGGGAGGATAAGAATATACACATCTCTAGCATTTCTACGAATAGAGTAATTTATGGAAGTTGTGCATTTTCTCGTTTCGTTCATGTCGTATAGATCATGCCAAAAAGAAAGAAGGGATAGCCTTAACATACCTAGAGTAGGAGAAACTCCATATAATTTCCTTAAAGATTGTACCGTACTCTTTGTAACCGTAAAATTTTACGTTACTGCTATTCTAACAATTTCCGTTGGAAACCTTCATGGATTGAATTTATAACCCCAAAATCGGATTGAATCTGTTCTTGAAGTGTTGAACGAAATCAGGCTTCTGTTCTCAGAAGTCTTGAATTAGTAAATATGTTGTGTGTTTTTGCTTTAGGATTTTTTTGACGTTCTGATTCTCTTCTTGTCCAAATGAAGGATGTAACAAGACTTATAAGTCTTGGTATGCTAAATTCCAATTTACCTTAGGTTTCCACCTAGGCATAAATGACTAAGAGTCATTCTTAGTCTTGTGGCTTTGTGCCACGTTTTTGGGGTGAAATTTATTAATTTTTTTCCACTTATCAGTTAACTGGGTAATGTCCCGTTATCCGGTAATTAACCAATTACCCACATAATTTAAAAAATTGCCTTAAATTACTTAAAATTCTACTTATTTTTAATACACTTTATATATCCCACTATCATGGTCACATGGTACCTTGTATGGTACTAGTCCGTAAATATCGGGTATTAACGCTCGACCCGTATTTTACGCCCACATGCCAAACATGGACAAAATTCATTTTCTTTGACTTACTTCCCCTTTCACCTTCACGAATTTATTCATCACTTGTGAAATAGCATAATCCTTATAATCTCAAAATAATCTTTCACTTGGACTGATGTTAATTACCTTATGACAAATTCAACGTACAATACTACAGGGTGCAACATCATCGTAATTTAATACTGCGAAACGTAACATGATCGTAATCTAGTACTGCGGGACGTAACATCATCGTAATATATTACTGCAGAGGGTAACATTATCTTAATATAATATTGCAGAGCATAACATCGACGTAATACTGCGGGGCGTAACAAGAGAAAACGAGATGCTAAGGGAATTTGTATCCCTCTTTCAGATGGAGCGAATGGAATTACCACCAGTCTCCGACGACTGGGCAGTACAAGCCTTCTCTCAGAGCTTGAACGAGCTAAGCTCGATAGCTTCGAAGCAGCTAAAACAAGACTTGATCGAATATCCCGCCGTGACTTGGGCGGACGTGCACAACAAATATCAATCAAAGATCAGGGTCGAAGACGATCAATTAGGGGCCCCTTTGGGCTCAGTATATCCCAGTAGGCTCTTAACAAAGGACCAAAAGTTTACGGAAAGGGAGACAAGACCGAACAAGGAGAGATACCGGCCTTACATAGAAGATCGAAGGAACGCCCCGAAGCGTAATATGCCCCGAGGCGATCGAAGCTCAGATCGAGGAAAAGTTTCCGGGGGACTCATGAGTAAAGCCGGGTTCGATAGGTATACTAGGCCATCAGAGGCACCCCAACTATTAGATACAATTTCAGCGTCGATGTCTCAGGCATCATGTCGGCCATATGCCGAATCAATGATACCGGTGACCAAAACCCATACTGTGAGACCCTTCACAAAGGAAACCTAACTTGGTATGCTAGTATCACGGCACTCACGGTCATAAGACCGAGGATTGCATACAACTTCGAGAAGAGGTAGCCAGACTAATCAGCGAAGGGCATCTTCGAGAATTCCTTAGTGACCGAGCTAAAAACCACCTTCGGGAAAGAGAGGCGAAAAGGAAGAACGAACCAGAAGAACCGCAGCACGTCATCCACATGATCATCGGAGGGATCGACGCCCCACAGGGACCCATTGTCAAGCGAATGGAAATATCCATCACCAGAGAAAAGCGAACTCGGAGTTACGTACCAGATGATGCTCTCACATTCAGCGAAGAGGACATCGAGGCCTTGTCTCAGCCTCATAACGACGCACTGGTAATTTCTTTTCTTTTGAATAAATTTCAAATCAAACGTGCGCTTGTGGATCCAGGTAGCTCAGCCAACATAATCAGGTCGAGGGTGGTGGATCAGCTAGGACTGCTCGACCAGATCATACCCGCCTCCCAAGTCCTCAATGGATTCAACATGGCGAGCAAGACGACGAAAGGGGAGATCATCCTCCCGGTCAACGTGGCCGATACAATCCAAGATACCAAATTTCATGTCATCGAAGGTGACATGAGATACAACGCCTTACTTGGAAGGCCATGGATACACAGTATGAGGGCAATATCGTCAACCCTTCATCAAGTGATTAAATTTCCAACCAAGGACGGAATAAAAGCAGTGTACGAGGAGCAGCATGCAGCAAAGGAGATGTTCGCAATGCACGACATGGAACCAGTATCGGCGCCCTCCACCGCGAAGGAGCATTTAGACAAACAAACAGCCAAATAGCAACCGCAACTGACATTCTCGGCTACACCCCAATGAGTGAATAAAGGACCGTGCCACGTCCTCGCAGCGAGCAATTGAAACACATCGAGGCTCAAATGCTATCATTGCCAAGGTACGACCCTCTCCTTTTTTTTACGTTTTATACTGACTTATTCCAGGCACTCAATTGAAAGGAATCGAAGCACCCTTAGCTCGAAGACCTTGGGTTTTAAAGCATGCGTTGCGCTCTTTTTCCCTCGGACCGGGTTTTATGCCAAACGGGTTTTACCAGCGAGGTTTTAAACGAGGCAAAATCCATATGCTACCTAAGAGGAACTCATCAAGTATTCAAGGCTTCTCTTCAATCAACCTCAAATACTTGGGGGCATCACCCCAGGAGGTCCTCCCGGAAGAAATCAAACTATGTCTAGGGGGACCTCGATAGGAGAATATTGTATTGGGCCAAACGGTCAAATAAACCGTGTCCATGTAGAATAATCGAGCCTCAAAAAGCAAAAAACGTGTACGCATGTATCAAGTAACTGAGGAAGCCTCTTTGTTTATCAACACTTAGTGCCTCGAAGAAATTCACTACTATCACGAAAAACGGCCCAAGAGCCAAAAACGATCGAATACCCGGGGACTGTCATCAAACAGTCAGCTCAACAAGCCATCAAAGACTCGAATCCGTAAGACCTCGATCAGGCAACTTCAAGCTTATAAGCCCTCACTGAGGCAACATCAGATCTGTAAGTCCTCCAACAAGGCATGCTCAAATTTATAAGACCTTAAAAAAGGCATAACCCCCGATATTAAGGCTAAGGCTATATATCCGAACTTGTAGGACCCCTAAAAAGGCATACCCTAAATATAGACGCCGAGGTCACCGCACACGAGGACTAAAGGCTATGACTAAACATAAAGACTACGGTCAAACTAAAAGGCTACAGCCGAATTAACGCGGCTCGGAGACATCCGACTGCCGCCATAAAACTAAAAGCCTCCAAATAGTTCGAAAGTACTTCGAATGAACTGGTTAATCAGGCTACCCTCAGCATAAGCAAAAGCGCTCCGATACTATCAGCTCCGAACAATAAAAGAGGCTTCGAAAACTATCAGCCTTCGATAAAAGGTTTCAAAAACTCAACCTTCGAGCAAACCTTCAAAGGTACTCTACTATCATCATATATCGACTCGTAATCGAGGTTCTCGTCTGAGCCGTCGAAGAGTCGGACGAACATAAAATATGTCAAGGCATAATCAAAACATCAAAAAGTCTTTAGCCAAAATGAGGGAAAACTAAAGCCATATATATATATATATGATAGAGTCTCGCGAAGGCGTATTTACAAGGCTCACGCCTGAAGCTTTTACACAAAAAAGGGAACAAATGAAACCTAATCTACCACCGGGGTTACTTGACCAGACAGAGCTCCCTCGAAACCTATGTCTTTAACGGCCTGGCCCTCGACTCCCGAAACATCGATGGCCTGCTCCCCCTCGGGGACTTCACCTTCGCCTTCATCATCCTCCGAGCCACTAGTCGAATCACCGGATGAATCATCATCGGAAGAAAGCAGAGCTGCCGATTCTTCCTCTAGGGCCCTCGCCCTCGCAATTTCGGCAGACAAATCGATGCCCCCTGCATATACATCCTCGAGAGCTTATCTCCGAGATCTTAATCGGGCGTGTTCCATAGCTCGGGACAGTTTAAGCTCGGCCTCTTTTGATACCTTCCTGGCTCGATCATTTGCAGCAGCAACATCATCTCGATATGAGGATATGAGCGCATCAACTTTCGACTTAGCTGCAGATAGCTTAGCAACTGATTCGGTGTGGAGGTCTTTATACTTACGGCTTTCTCCCTCTTCCTCTTGGAGTTGATGCTCAACCGAGATCAACCTCTCTCGGAGGTCTTCTTTATCGGAGGACACTTCATCTATACGCTGCTTTAGCCCAAGGATTTCAGTATCTCTGATTTTAAGCTCTTCTCGCATTAGATCATCTTTTTGCTTAAGCTGAAAGAATCAAAGCAAGGTATTTAGTGGTTAACTGGCTAGAGAACAAAAGTAATACCACGAAGGTCATATTATCTGCTCTCGAGTTCAGCCCGCTTTCGAGACATCCTCTCCAAATGTGCTCGAAGGTCGTTTAGCTCCCCCTCCTTTTGGGCATAAAGGGCCTTAAGTTCGTCCAATTCAGAAACGAGCTTCCTAAATTCGTCCTCACAACGAACCAACTCTGCTTGTGACTTGGAAAAGGCTTGGTGAGAGAGCTTTAAGGCCTGAAGGCACAGAAGAAGAGAGTCGGAAAAATAAGAATCGAAACACAACCTACAGCGGCCAAAGTCGAGATTACCTGTTGCCGAAGCTTCTCAGATTCCTGAAAGATCAATGAGGCGCCGATATCGGGGTCTTCCTCAACCCCAGCAAAATATCCTTCAAACATACTATTCTCTCCGGGGGATGTCCCCATGATAGGAGTTTTCATACCACGGGCATCCCGTATTTGCCCAGGAGAGAATGATGGGCCCGGCTGAGGCTCACCTACGTTGGTCATATCGATCGGTTCGACAGGGGCCCTCTCCCCCCTTCGAGGGGCTTCATCATTGGTTTCTTCGGGTTCATCGAACAGGTGCCCCTCGGCACCTGATATGTTTTTCTTTTGGTCGGATGGGGACTTCGTCTAAGCCCCCTCTAGCAATTCCCTCAGTTCGGGTCGGGACAGCCTCGGCGGCCTCCGTTCCAACAGCCTCTAAGCCAGCCACCTTCGGCTTAGTAGACTTCAAAGAAACATCACTTCTTCTCCCCCTAGGTGCCAGCGGGCAGTCATTATTCTCCTCATCCCCGGCGCAAAAATCTTCGGCTGTTTCCCGAGTTAAGGACACTGAATCGGCCTCAAGCCTTTGAGCCTTAGTCCTTTTTGGCTTTGAGGACACAGCTGGTGATTTCTTCTTTCTCTTTTTCTCCATAGCAGGCTTTGAGGTATCTGCTTCCCCGGGTGGGGGTTCCCTCATCAAGACGGCCTCTCCAAGGCCTGCATAGTCATAAAGGATGAGAGTATCAGCAAAAGATATCTTCTCTAAAGAGCTCGAATATGAACAGAGATAAAAACTCACCGTGATTTTTAGCCTCTCAACGGGTCTTAGCCAGATAACGCCACATGCGCTCGACTTCTGGGCAGATTGAATCAAGTCGTCGGACCCAGCCCGGGAGATCATTGACAGCGCCGAGGTACAACTCGACAGCTGTATCATCAAAGAGAGTTAATTCAAAGTCAAGAAAAGATATCCGATCAGCAAAACGTGTTTACTTACGATTCATATTCCATTCCTCGGGGAATGGCATTCTCCCAGCAAGGATCAGGTCCGAGGTCCTGACTCGGACGAAGCGGCTCATCCACCCTCGGTCCTTGTCTTCATCGATGCTAGAGAAAAAGGCCGTCGGAGATTGATGCTTTAGCTTAATCAGGCCACCTCGGTAAAGTCGGGGGCTATACAGTCTAATTAGATGGTCGAGGGTAAAAGGCAACCCCTCGACCATGCTTGAGAAATACCTAATCATATAAACAATGTGAGGATCACTGGATCTATCGATGGTAAAGAGGCTTCTACTGGGCCTAAGGTGAAAGGATATGTGTATACACTGAGGAAACCGGCTTTGTGTGTGGTTATGTCTTCTCCTCGTGAAGGAATCTCTACTTGCGCCGCCTCCCCCCAACGGTAGTCAGCCTTCACTTTCTTGATTTCAGTTATTAAACTAATATACCGAGACATGGGTTCGCACCGTCCCGGAACAGAGGAAGGGTTTTCGACCTGGAAGTCAGAAGATGTATCACAAGGCCCAGGGGTACACTCCTCGATACTGGGAGGAACCACCGGTTTACCTTTGGTCGTTCAAGAAGATGATGAAGCTTTTTCTTTTTGAGAAACAGTTTTAGAAGTTTTTGCCATCTCTAAAAGCGAAAGATCCAAGGGGATGGAAAATGTTGTTAGAAAAGAGAAGGGAGAGTTCAAGGAAACTGAAAAGGGCTAAATGAAATTTTGGAAGCACTAAGAGAATGATATCCACAAGGTTATGGGGTTTATATATTCATAAAGATCGTTTCAATGTGCTAAGGAAGCCAAAAGGCCGACCGTCGGCCGCCTACAGTTAATCCTTCTGGGAATCGTACAAAAAGCAGCCCTTCAATCTCTTCAACCGCTTATGTCATGATGTTGACGTCAGGACCTAGACATTGGGAACCGGATTGTTGGAAATTATTAAAGAATAGTCTACGAGTCAAGTTCGAGCAAACGCTCGTTTGATTATTTTGGCCCAAGGGCTACCCGAGTTCGAGCTAGTTCTCACTCGGGGACTATTAATAAAGCCTCAGGGCTATCTTTATCTCAAGGTCAAGCAAACGCTCGTTCGATTAACTTGGCCCAAGGGCTACCTGAGTTCGAGCCAGTTCTCACTCAGGGACTATTAATAAAGCCTCAGGGCTATCTTTATCTCAAGGTCGAGCAAACGCTCGTTCGATTATTTTGGCCCAAGGGCTACCCGAGTTCGAGCCAGTTCTCACTCGGGGACTATTAATAAAGCCTTAGGGCTATCTTTATCTCAAGTTCGAAGAGACGCTCGCCCAAATATCTTAGCCCAAAGGCTGCCCGAGTTCGAGTATATCCTCACTCAGGGACTGTCTATAACACCTTAGGCTTGTCTTTGTTATAAGTTCAGAGCAACCATCGCTCAGTTAGGGGCTACCCGATTCCAAGCAAACTCTCATTCGGGGACTATCCGTAGAGGCCTAAGGGCTATCTTTATTTTCATATTATCGAACGAATGGGCACCTGATTGCTAAATCCAAAGGCTATTTGGGTCCGAGAACATTCTCACTCGAGGGCTGCCGACAAAGCCTAAAAGTGCTAGATTTGTTTCAGAAAATTGAGACCCAACTCTCGCTCAAGTCGGGCTCAAAAGTCCAGGTGACCTAAATTCGCATCAAATCAATCCAAGCACAGTCCAAGGGATAACAAAGGATTTCGAGAAGCATCGCGTTAATTAAATTGAAAACCCGAGGGTTTATTATTGTTATGTTCCGGGTCTGGTATTCGGACCAATCGTTAAAGTCGTACATTCGGATTTTTCACAGACGAAAAGAGAATGGAGTTCAACATAAATTGAAGGCAAATGAAGATATTCTTATATTAATGAAAGATGATTTACAAAGCCCACGAGGGGCCCTTACACAGAAAAGAAGAAGCATAAAACAACAGACCCAGGCCTAATCTACTCTCGAGGGATTATCTTCAAGAGCAACATCCTCGAGAACCTTCTTTTTGGAGACTTCACTTCGATCTTTAGAACGTTTCCTTCGAGAATTTCCTATGAAGCAACAATAGATGAAGAAAAGGCTATAGCCTATAAGAGCAAAAGCTTTTGACAAGCAAAGAAAATTGTGGCCTGGTGAAAAGCTTGGCGAGTACGGGTCTCGTCAACACTACTATTGTGAATCCACTTCTTGAGACATTGTACCGGTGTGGGATGCAAAAGTTAGTTGATAGTGCCACCTCACTCCATGTGAAGCAAAAGGAGTGAAGCGCCACACCAGGTTGAAGTTAAGAGAGATGAGTAACAGTTTACAGACCACATATCTTCTGGTACGGGAAGAACTTGATGCCCTTCTCTCATCGATTCGAGCCAACAACAACTCAGCATAATTCCTCTCAGAGGAGAACGGCTTCGAAGAAGAGCCATGGAATAACTGATGAGGTTGCTGCCCTATGACCTTATAGTCACAGGTTTGAACCATAAGAATAAGAGACCAGAAGAGGATACAGAGAAAGGGAAGGACTAAAAATTGTTGAAGAAAGAATGAATGAAGCTTTAGCTTCAGAAGTCCCTTATTTATAGTGGAATGGCGACGAAACTGACGACGTATTCAATGTTTTTGGGGAAACAAACCGGCATAGCATTCAATGTTTTTGGGGAAACGGAACAGCACAGCACTCAATACTTCTGGGCGACTGAACCGATGGGTCGTTTCAAACGCCAACGTCATCAGCATGACATCATCACAAGAGGTTCGAGAAAGTCGAGGTCAATATTGTTTCTTATCTTTTCATTCTAAGAGACGCGGGGACTATCTGTATACGATTAAAATTAGGGAAGACCGATTAAAGGCTTCCATGGCAGTTCGAGCCCGACCCCGATGGAATCAAGGCACAGACCAAGGCCCGTCCAGGAAGCACTCGCCTCAGCAGGGTACGTCGAAGACTCATCATGGTGTACCTCGAGGCCGTATGAAAATCGATGACCGTCATGGAAAGGCGGGAAACCCCCCGAGAGCACGTGTTGAGGACTGGCAAAGTCTGCAAAAATAGAATAAATCCATGTTGAGCCGTTGCACAGCTGTACGAGTAGCATTTATTCTTTATTTATTAGACATGTGCTATGTTGGGATTGACCCCTCCTATATAAAGGGGACCTTTGTCATTTTGTAAAGGATATTGAATAACATACAACATTCTCTGCTCTCTTTGCTAAAACTACTGTTCTTCACATTTATTGCTTATTCTTACATTGTTCATTCATTATTCATTTATTGTTCTTCATTTATTGCTCATTATTGATCATAGAAGGCCATCTTTAAGGCCCTTATTACCATTGATTCTCTATCAATAGTTCATCGTTATTAGCTCCGTCTAGACCTCGAGGTCCTGCTTCAGCCAGCTCGAGGCCCAGATTTGTGACCCATTGGTTTGCATATCTTATTCTCTTTACTCATACCTAGCATCTATTGCTTAACAACTACTATTAAAATAAATCACATATTTTTAGAATCACAAAATCAAATATAATTGTAGTTACCATTTTCAAGGTAAACAGTGCAATCAAGGTCAACAAGGAAATTGAATAGTGGAAACAACAACAACCAAGGCAATTTGGGGAACAACAACAATCAAAATTGGGGCAATCAAGGAAATCAGGGCAATTGGGGTGGCAACAATCAAGGGGGTGGAATAATAATAATAATCAAGGGAATCGGGGGTCGGCTTTCAAAGGCCCCCGATGTATCAACAACTGAACAACCCGCCTCCATATCCTAGCTCTTCCAACAATGAGATGGGACAGATTGAAACCATGTTCGAGCAAATGATGAAGAAAAATGCCGACTCCGATGCCCAATTAGCTTCCCATAACACATGTATCCGCAACATGGAAGTCCAACTTGGCCAAATTTCTCAAGCTTTGAATACTCGCCCTAAGGGGGCACTACCAAGTGATACGGTAGTAAACCCGAAGAGTGGGAACAATACGGGCCATGCTATGGCGGTGACTACAAGAAGTGGTAGAGGTGGAGTTGCTAGTACCTCTAATCCAAGAAAGATTGTGAGTGATGATGTGTTGGTGCAAGATGATGATGAGCCAAGCAATGATGTTCAAGTAAATGATGAGAATGTGAATGATGAAGTGAGGATAGAAATTGATGACAACGTGGAGGAGACACAAAATGATGTGAACCCGTCTAGGGAACATGTGATAGACATACCGGAAACGGTAGTGCCTAAAGCCAAGGCTCCTTTGCCAAGGCCTCCTCCACCATATCCTCAAAGGCTCACAAAGCAAAAAAATGATAACCAACCCAAGAAATTCATTGATATGATGAGAAGTTTGTCCATAAATGTGCCTTTGGTTGAAGCTCTAGAACAAATGTCGGGATATGCCATGTTCATGAAAGACTTGGTAACAAAGAAGAGATCCATGAACTGTGAAACGATCAAAATGATACATCAAGTGAGTGCCACTGTGCATTCCATGGCTCCAAAGCTAGAAGATCCCGGTGCCTTTACAATCCCATGCACTATTGGTAGTGCCGATTTCGCCAAAGCTTTGTGTGACTTGAGGGCAAGCATTAACTTTGTGCCATATTCTGTGTTCAAGATGTTGGGGATTGGGCAACCAAGACCCACATCCATGAGGTTGCAGATGCAGACAGGACAATGAAGAGGCCATTGGGCATAATTGATGGTGGCTAGTTCGGGTCGACAAGTTCATACTTCCCGCAGATTTGTGATACTTGACTGTGAGGTTGACTACGATGTGCCGATCATATTGGGGAGACCTTTCCTAGCTATAGGGAAGGCTTTAGTTGAAGTGGAAGCTGGGGAGCTCACCTTCCGGGTGGGCGATGAAAAAGTTGTGTTCCATGTTTGCAAGTCAATGAGGCAGCCTAATAGCAACGAAGTGTGTTCGTTTGTGGATCTAGTGACCGAAATGATTGTTGAAAACACAAGTGCCGTGATTAATGTGGAAGACCCATTGGAAGTTGTGTTGTTGAATCATGATGTGGATGAGAAGGAAGGATCGGTGGAATATGTCAATGCTTTGCAAGGAATGGGTTCATATACATATGAGCCCCGAAAACTTTCCTTGGATCTTGAGAACCGGAAGACTCCACCAACAAAGCCCTCAATCGAGGAACCCCCCACATTGGAGTTGAAGCCCTTGCCTTCACACCTCAGATATGAGTTCTTAGGCCCTTGTTCCACTTTACCTGTTATTCTTTCCTTGTGCTTAACTAACATGCAGGTAGATGCCACCCTTGCGGTGCTCCAAAGGAGGAAGAAGGCAATAGGTTGGACATTGGCAGATATTCGGGGTATAAGCCCCGCCTTTTGCATGCACAAAATCATATTGGAGGAGGATGCCAAACCCTCTGTGGAACATCAAAGGCGGTTGAATGAGGCCATGCAAGAGGTAGTGAAGAAGGAGATCATCAAATGGTTGGATGTTGGGGTTGTCTACCCCATTTTTGATAGTTCATGGACCTCGCAGGTGCAATGTGTCCCGAAGACGGGGGCATGACTGTGATTACAAATGACAACAACGAGTTGATCCCCACAAGAACTGTCACTGGTTGGAGAGTATGCATGGATTAGAGGAAGCTCAACAAAGTGACTCGAAAAGACCATTTTCCGCTTCCATTTCTCGATCAAATGTTGGATAGGCTAGCCGGACGTGCTTATTATTGCTTCTTGGATGGGTATTCTGGGTATAACCAGATTCTTATTGCACCTGAAGACCAAGAGAAGACCACCTTCACTTGTCCGTATGGCGCATTTGCATTCTCAAGGATGCCGCTTGGTTTATCTAATGCACCGGCAACTTTTCAGCGGTGTATGATGGCAATATTCACGGATATGGTGGAGGACTTCCTCGAGGTTTTCATGGATGATTTCTCTGTTGTGGGGGATTCTTTTGAAGAGTGTTTGGATAATCTTGATAAGGTATTGGCACGTTGTGAAGAAACCAAATTGGTGCTTAATTGGGAGAAGTGCCACTTTATGGTTGAGGAGGGCATTGTCCTCGGCCATAAGATCTCCAAGAATGGTATTGAAGTGGATAAAGCAAAAATTGAAGTGATATCAAAACTCCCTCCTCCTACTTCCGTCAAAGGAGGGAGGAGTTTTCTAGGGCACGCGGGGTTTTACCGTCGGTTCATCAAGGATTTCTCAAAGGTGGTGAACCCCTTGTGCAAGTTGTTGGAAAAAGATGCCAAATTTGTGTTCAATGATGATTGTATGAAGGCATTTGAGCTACTCAAGTATAAGTTGACTACCACTCCCATCATTAGCGCACCAAATTGGAGCTTACCATTTGAGCTCATGTGTGATGCTAGCGATGTGGCGGTAGGAGCGGTATAGGGGAAAAGAATCAGCAAGATATTCCATCCGATCTACTATGCTAGTAAGACCATGAACGACGCCCAAGTCAACTACATGGTGACCGCGAAAGAACTCTTAGCCATTATCTTTGCTATGGAAAGTTCCTCCCATACCTCATGGGTACCAAAGTGATTTGTTCACACCGATCACGCGACGCTTCGTTATTTGATAAGTAAAAAGGACTCAAAGTCTAGATTGTTGAGGTGGGTACTTCTTCTACAAGAGTTTGATCTGGAAACCATAGACCAAAAAGGGAGTGATAATCAAGTGGCGGACCACTTGTCCCGTTTGGAAGAGGAGGTGAGGCCCCATGATGGCCTTGAGATTAATGATTCGTTTTCGGATGAACAACTCCTTCCATGTCTTTGACCGGGATGCCTTGGTTTGCCGAGGTGGCTAACTACCTTATGAGCGGAATTGTCCCAAATGAGTTCTCTTCAAACCAAAGAAAGAAGCTCAAACGGGAATGCTTGAATTATTATTGGGATGAGCCATATATTTTCAAAATTTGCACCGATGGTGTTATATGGAGATGTGTTCCAGAAGAAGAGCAATTGGGTATTCTTGAAGCTTGCCATTCCTCACCCTATGGTGGTAACCATGGTGGGGCAAGAACTACTACAAAGGTCATAAGTTGTGGATTCTATAGTCCTACCTTGTACAAAGATGCTAGCGAGCTTGTTAAGCGGTGTGATGATTGCCAAAGAGCCGGTGGGATTTCCAAGAAGAATGAGATGCCTCTCACCACCATCCTTGAGATTGATATTTTTCATGGATGGGTCATCGACTTTATGGGTCAATTTGTGAGTTCGTGTAGGAACACCTATATTTTTGTTGCTGTGGATTACGTTTCCAAATTGGTTGAAGCTGTGGCTTTTCCCAACAATGAAGCACAGAGTGTGGTGTCTTTCTTGAAGAAAAATATATTCACAAGGTTCAGCACCCCAAGAGCCATCATTAGTGATGGGGGTTCTCATTTTTGGAACAAGCCTTTGAGACTTTACTCTCCAAGTATGGTGTCACTCACAAGGTGTCAACCCCATATGACCCCCAGGCAAGTGGACAGGTTGAAGTCTCCAACAGGGAGATCAAGAGTATTCTATCCAAGACTGTCAATGCAAACCAGACTGATTGGTCAAGGAAACTTGACGATGCTTTATGGACCTATAGAACAGCTTACAAGACTCCAATTGGTTTGTCTCCGTATCGGTTGGTTTTGTGAAAGCATGTCACCTCCCGGTGGAATTAGAGCATAAGGCCATGTGGGCATTGAAGAAGTTGAACCTAGAGTGGGATGTAGCTGCTAATCTTCGGGTGGAGCAATTGAATGAACTTGATGAGTTCTGATTCCATGCTTACTCCAATTTGTCCTTGTATAAGGACAAGATGAAGTACCTACATGATAAGTATATCCGCAATAAGGAATTCAAAGAAAGTGACCTTGTTCTCTTATTCAACTCTCGGTTACAGATGTTTTCGGGGAAGCTAAAGTCAAAATGGAGCGGTCCCTTTGAAATGGTGCATATGACTCCTTTTGGTGCTCTAGATTTGAAAAACAAAAATTGTGAGATCTTTAGAGTCAATGGGCACCGAGTGAAGCACTACCTCGGTAAGGTTGATTAAGGCCACATTGTGGCATTGATCCATTTCAAGTGAATGATAATAACATGCGTCGTGTCGCGATGTTAAATCAGGTGCTTCTTGGGAGGCAACCTACGCGTTTTTCTTTCTTTTGATTTTCTTCTTAGAATAGGCATTGTTTTGCACTAACTGATTGTGAAGTGTATGTAGGAATTGGTAGTGCAGTGCAAGAAATTGACAAGGAAAAGTTGGCTAAGTGATGAAATCTCTCAGACCGCGCCCAAAATTATGCGGACCGCGCAAGCATTTTACTACCGCACAAATCTGTGCGCGGTCGCGCAACTGAATGATGGAAATTGCCAACTCTCTGAAGTTGGCCTGTTGAAGCTCCTTAAGACTTTGCGGTCTCGTTCATAATTCCGCGGTCCGCAAAATTTGTGTGGCCACGGCCAATTTTTCGTGGACCGCATCCAACTGAGCTACAAATAGGTAAAGAGTGCGGACCGCGACTAAACTTTGCGGCCGCACTCAGGTAAGTTGGTGGGGTCAATGGTTCAGAGTATAAATACACCTTTTGGAAACTATTCAAACTTTAAAAACCCTGACTTCTCACACACACCTAAAGCACTGTGCATTTGTTCTTGCTTGCAATCTCATTTAATTTTCATCAAGTGTTCATTTCCCACTACTTTTCACAACTGGTATGTTCATTTCAATGATTTAATTTAATCTTTTTCTTTGCTTTTCTCTTTGTTTTAGTTTTCTTTTTATCTAGGGTTATATTCATGCCAAAATGTCGAATTGATGCTTAAATCATGCTTAGAATCATATGAGTAGTGTTAAAATGCATAATGAGGGTTGGGGTTAGTAGCTTTGCATGGTTAATTTCCATAAATTTTGTTTAATTAGTGAAAACCCTAGTATCAGGTGTTCATCAGTACCGATGTGATTTTAACTTCGTGGCCGCACATATTTTTGTGCGGTCCGCGTTAGGGTATGCGGCCGCGTACAAAATTGTACGGTCCGCGATACCCTAGTTCGGAGACACTAACATTTGCTAGATTTCGCGGCCGCGGTCACTTTTGTGTGGTCCGCGATTGATCTTTCGCGGCTGCACTCAATTTTATGCGGTCCGCACATGTGAAATTCAGAGACTTATTGATTTGTTTCCGCGGCCGCACCCAAAATTGTGCAGTCCGCGATTGGTCTTTCGCGGCCGCATTCACTTTTATGCTGTCGGGGTTGATCAACTTCAGAGAGCCAGTAGTCTGAACCTGGTCTCTTCACGGTCGCGTTTACTTTTATGCGGTCCGCGATGGGCATTTTGCGGCCGCACTCACTTTTGTGCGGTCCGTGCTGCCTTGTTATGAGAAGCACTGTCCTTCATTTCATCTGTAATGCTTTAACACATGTTGAACCCCAATTCTAACTGACTTTTACTACTTGA
Organism: Nicotiana attenuata; assembly: GCF_001879085.1. NCBI lineage: Eukaryota > Viridiplantae > Streptophyta > Magnoliopsida > Solanales > Solanaceae > Nicotiana > Nicotiana attenuata. Next base: position 6,172,926 of record NC_031996.1, on the reverse strand, counting down.
ATGCTGCAGACAATGGTACGTTCCCGAGGTCGAGGTGATAGTTCCAAAGGGAGGGCAGAACCCTCCCGAGGCCGGGGTAGAGGCAAATCCAACATACCTCTGTCAGTTCAAAAAGTAATCGGCAAGAAAGCAACCACCAATAGAGCCCCGAACACTTTTGAGACTTGTGAGTATGTCCCATCTGGGGAAGCGTCTGAAGGAAACTCCAGGCAAGCACAACTGTAAGTCCAGTCCCAACAATTCCCGGGGAGATTGCATTTGGTTGATGAGTTCTCCTCCTCTTAGGGTTCCTCTGAGGGTTCAGAAGAGGGAAGTGAAGATTCTGAACCCTCCCCCTCACATGCTGCCCCAGCTGCATTCAATTTAGATGATGATGACGAAGTTCAAATAACGGGAGAGGGGGTGATACAGTTGTGGGAGGCTTGGCTAGATCAAGAAACCCGGAGGTGTGGGCTGATAGGTTTGTCAGTGAAAAGGCTGATGCTAAATTTCGGGAATAGTGGACCCAGAGGCCGCTCACTCTTGAGCAAAATTTCATAGCCAAAGACCTGAGCCAACACAATCCAAATGTCCTAAAGCGATTCTCGGAGAGAAAAGGGTGGAAGTGGTTCTCCGACCGTCCGCATGATGCCAATGAATACCTTGTCAAGGAGTTTTATGCCAATGTTGCCCACATCAAAAAGGGTACAAAAGTGTCGGTCTGGAATTTGAAAATCCGATTTGATGGCCAAGCACAGAATAGATATGTAGGGTTTGAGAAGGTTGGGTCAGTGCAATACCTGGAGAAGCTAGCCTTGGGTGAGGCAGTTCGCCCATGGCTAGCTGAGTTACTTGCTATTCCAGGGTCGACACCTGTATGGCTCGCAGCAGGAGTGCCTATCGTCAGAAACACCCTTAACTTTGAAGCAAAAGGGTGGCAAACATTCGTGTGCAACCGTCTTGACGTTTGCCAGCATGACCATGTCCTTCCAATTTACCGAGCAGTGTTGATAGCTTCTATCATGGAAGGATATCCTATAAATATAGGGAACTTGATGTCCTACAACATCTCCAACGCACTGCAGAAAGAAGAAATATCTTATCCCTACCCCAACTTCCTGACTGAGTACTTCAAAGACCAAGGGGTTGATCTGAGACACTTTGATGTGGAGGTGAAGGCTAAAAAGCCTTTCTCACGGTATCACCTCCAGGGACCGGATAACCCTAAATTCAAGGGTAAAGCCACTACCTCCACTGGCCAGTCTTAAGTGTCAGGGGTAGTGTCACAGGATAAGTTGTTGAGCCCTCCACAGCTACCGATACTTCTACCGGAGCAGCAGCCATGCCTCCTCCATGTTTAGTGCCACTGTCAGTGCCTTCATCTTCTACCTACCCTCAGACTGCACTGAGGGTTTCCTAGACACTGTCCAGTCTCAACAACTAGACGCAGGAAGCTACCACAAAGCTCTGCCATATCCAGTGCAGTGGCAGCACAATCTTCCGTCCTGCAGAGCTTCAGGTACCTCCATCAGTAGAGGACTCATTGAAGAAGATTCTGGACAACTAGAAGATGATTATGGATGACCAAAAGAAGATTAGTAGACTTTTGATGCACATGGGAAGGTAATCAATGATCTGGGGAAGCAGGTGAGGAAGCTGAAAAAGACTCAAAAGGAGTCGGCCGAGAAGTTGGCTAAGGAGGTTGAGAAGATTGCACATGCGGGAGATTTGCCTATGGACCTTCTCGTGGAGGAAACAGTCCCAACAACACATGCAGTAGAGCCCGAGGCACCAGGGGCAGCAGTCGGCCAGTCTGAGGAGCTAGTTGCAGCATCACACACTACTGAGGAGCTGATGCAGATGCTCAGCAATCCTGTAGTCCCCCAGTCAGAGGATGAGGAGATACAATTAGAGGATGCTGAGGACACTGTTCAGGTTGAAGACCCGATGCAGACAGAGACCACATAGGGAGTTTTCTTTACTCTCTACCCCTTTTCCCTGTTCTTATTTGATTATTAGCATTAAGGACAATGCTATCTTTCATTTGGGGGGTGGTCCATTTTAATTTATGACATTTGGTATGTAATAACCATTACACTATTTTTCTTATCTTTATTTATATTTATTTTTACTTTTGGTATGTATATATTTGTTATTTCACTTTTGGTACGTATATATTTTTACCATTTGATGTATATCTTCATTTCCATTTATGTATATATTCGCTTTACCTCATGTTTGTATATATTCCATAGTTTACTTCATAACTTCTTTCGTTATTTTCCCTTATTTGCATAGCTTCTTGTTTCCTTTAGTAGCTTCTTTTTAAATTGTTAGCTTCTTTTTTACACTTTATGTGAACAATAAGCCTTTGGTTTTCTTAATGCCACGATTCTTTTCAAATGTGGATGTTGTATGAACCGGATGGCTCTTCCCAACGATGGATGGTATGATAACTTTCTTAAGGGATTGAGTCTGTTTTACTTATGTTTTGGTGTAAATAGTAGTAATGAATAAAAGTGTCTCAAGCAGGCTTCACTTGGTAGTAACACATTTACCTCCGACCTTATTGTTAGAAACAAGTGATCGGCAAATAATAGCTCTAGTTGTGACCTTTAGACTCTGGTGTTGACTAAAAAAATCATTGAGTGGTTTCTTTGAGCCATTTGTGATGTTCAATCTTAGATAGGGTTGTTGTGGGCCCTCGACTCTGTCTCTTTAACAATCCAGCAGCTTGAGAGATGAGGTATTAAATTATAAGTCCAAGTTTTATGCCAATAAATCAAGAACTTGTCCTGAATGTATATATCTAGGCAAAATTCTAAGTGTAGCTCGACTTAAGAAATGATTGTAGGCTCTCCTTGATCCAATTTGAATCTTGAAAGCTTCCGTAGCCTACCAATATGATATCCCTAGTCAACCCCTTTGAGCCGAAGCCCTTTTTCTTTCAATAACCACGTTACAAGCCTTTATCCGTTCTCTAATGACTCTCTCTTGGCACCCAATCTTGTCATTCTTGATAAAAATTTGGCAAAAGCATAAGTTTGGGGGAGAGACGAGGAATGTGAAGTGATAAAAGATACAAAGAACAAAAAGAAATGAAGAAAAGGGAAGGCAAAAGAAAAGAAAGAAAAAAGAAATATGTCAATAAGAAAGTGAAAATTGAAGGGATTCAAACAAAGCAATGATGAAAGGCATGGAATGATTTGAAAAGTCAAAAAATGATTGTCTTGAGCAAGAAAGAGTGATAGTGTGTCTCTTTAGTTCCCCTAAGAAAGAAGAAAATGACTCAAAGAGTCAAGAAAGTATGAGCCGAAATGAGAAAATGGAGTGCTTAAGGAAAGATGAAACCATCATATGCCGCTAAGTCCTACCTTGATCCAAAAGCCTTCATTACATTCCCACAAAAGCCCTATATGATTTCGAGTTGAGTAAGCTTACATTAGTGGTGATTTACATAAGGGGCAAGCTTATGGTACTTAGAGCCGGACTTGTGTCATTCTTTTGAGAAAGATGAGCGTACTTCTTCACAATTCTAGTTTTTGAGTGTTACAATTCTAAAGTGAGATTTGCTTATGGAGAGTGGAGGAGGAGGAGATTGGGTTCCACAATGACCTACATAATAGAGCGAGCTTCCTTGATGAATTAAGTCAACTCTTGATGCTCTAGTGTCGCATTAGAACTATGGTACTCAAAAGGTCAATACATTGTGTTGTTGATAATTCATTTGTGTTAAGGGTAACTGTTAGTCCCAATTGATGCATTATTGAGTCACCTTAGGGAAGCTGAACTATCCTTCTGTTTTAGTGGAGGTAAGAATTACCTTATTTGCTTGAGGACAAACAAAAGCTTAAGTTTGGGGGAGTTGATAAGTAGGGATTTTAACCTATTATTTGCTCTCTTTTACTTGTGTTTTGAGCCAAAAATGCGTGAAGGTATTCTCAGAAACTAATGTAATATGCTTCCTTGTAGGAATTGTTCAAAATGAGCAAAAGGAGTCATAATCAACTCATAAAGGAGTCAAAACCTAGGGAAAAAAACCAAGACTGGGCCAAGAAATCTGAAACGCGGACCGCACAAATATTGTGCGGCCGCGAAAGCCACAACGCGGCCGCGATCATAAATACGCGGTCCGCGAAAGGGAGATTCAGAGAGTTGTATTTTCAGGGTAAATGACAAGTGCGGTTATCTTCCCAGTTCTGAGCATCAATTGTGCGACCATTTTGCGGCCCGCACATATGTTATGCGATCTTTTTTGCGACCGCAGATCTGAGTCAGAGGGTCCATATTTCTATTTTTATAACCCGGCCCCATTTTGATAAATAGTGTTTGGGGCTTCATTTGGGGCGATATTCTGATAATTTTGGAGAGAGGTAAGAGCAACATAGAGAGAGGAAGAGGGAACCTACCATTCCAATCACCCAATCTTGCTCAAATCTTCAATGATCAAAGAAGCTAGCCACTAGATTATTATCCATCCGGGTAATTCCTACTTCTAGAGCTTCATGCAAGAGCTTAAGAGTTCAAATATATTATGAATTAGAAATAGGCCATGCATGTGACACTAGGTTGTAGTGTATGGGACTAATGAACTACTTTGAGTAGTTTCTTGTTGAAATTGATTGAGGGAAGAAGGAATTTCCATTATAAAACCTTGTAGTCTATTTCACATGTTAGGTGTTTGATGAAATTTCTAAGAGAGTTATGGGAAATCTTTCTAGTTACTAATCGATTTTCGCTATCTTCCTATAGATTATTATTGCTAGAGGTTGTGGTGCGTTGTAGTAACTTAAGGAAAACTCAACAAGGTATGTAGGCTACACTATCTCTCTTGGAAGTGAATTCCACAATGTTTTGGTAAGCTTAAGTATGGTTGGTTTATTAAAATAGTATGGCTTTGAGTCGTGTTTTAAATGAAGGTTAGTATACTAATTGGGTGAGAAGAACTCGATATGCTTAAACTCCTAATTGTTCCTACATGTACTTAATGTACTGATTGAGTATGTCTTGCTGTTGATAATCTATGAAGTATTTCGAAATAAATTAAGTGAATTAGGGAAATAGAGCGTGGCCCACGTGCCAAGAACCTAAGTTATAATTGTGCCTACTGATGCCTATCAAATGAGAAAATGTAAAATAGGTTGTGAAATGAGCCTCGACTTTACTATTTTTAAATGACTTCAAAAATAGAATGGCCTAAAGACTTTTGTACTCAATTTATGCTTATGAGTGGTTGTTTTTAACTAATGCTTTGCCTTGTAAATACATCCAGTGTGACTCGAATTCTTACATACTTTGGTGTTGAAATTGTACATTGTCGTGATTGGAAAAGAGTAATTCAAGAACAATTGGTGTATTGCATGTTCCTGGTTTGATGTGTGTTTAATTCTATTGTTGGTTGGTATGTCCCTTCCTTTAGGAGGAATCCTTTGTAATTAAGGTGTCATTACTTATGAACTTAAGGTATATGATTTCTGAAATACTCTATATGCTAGTAGTTGGTGATGATCCTTGAAATTAAATAAAGTGAAAGTATGGAATATAAATAAAATGCGGCCATCATGCCATGAATAATGAATCTTGTGAAAGGCCTAAAGAGCCAAGGAAATATTGTTATTCTGAGAGGTTGAAAATACTAGTAAAGAACTATACAATGTGAAAGATTCTGAGATGAATACATTTCTATTTTATGTTATCTTTGTGTGCAAATCAAACTAAAAATATTTTTGGGAGTATCATTAGCAAAACCGAGGAAGGGTGGGTCATAAGACCCATACCTAAAACTACACGTGTCGGTGTAGGGGTGGATTCTCATTATTTTCCATTATATGGGATGAAATTGGAATATTGGTGAAATTGTGATTATTCCCCTAAATTGGGATAAAACTGGTACTTGTGAATTGGAAAAGAAAAAGCCAACCCACACGGCATATGTGGGAAGGTGGCCTAGCTAATCGGGTGGAGATCACACTCCATGTTGCGCACATGATGGTACTACTCTTGTAACAACTTTCCTTCGCATCACCATGTCAAATCACATTGTCCGTAGGGAGATGGCCTAGCGGATCAGGCGTGATCGGACTCTGTGCTAACATAGACGATGGTATATCAGTGCTAATGATCTCCGAACCAAAAATACAGTTATATTATTTTATTTTTGTACTTTAAAGGAAATCTTTTATGTTTCAATTGGACATTTGGATATTGTTGATAGTGACTTGCTATTTTTTATGGTTTCTTGTCTTATATAGTTATTCTATTTTGAAAGAGGACTTTTAGCTATACATACCAGTGCTATTCGACGCCACTAACTTCCCTTTTGCTGGGGGCGCTGTATCTTTAAATGATACAGGTGGTTCCTGATAAGTAGTGATTTTAACCTATTATTTGCTCTTTTTTACTTGTGTTTTGAGCCAAAAATGCGTGAAGGTATTCCCGGAAACTAATGTAATATGCTTGCTTGTAGGAATTGTTCAAAATGAGCAAACAGAGTCATAATCAACTCATAAAGGAGTCAAACCTGAACAAAAACCAAGACCGGGCCAAGAAATCAGAAACGCGAACTGCACAAATATTGTGTGGCCGCAAAATCCACAACACGGCCGCGATCAGAAATACGCGGTCCGCGAAAGGGAGATTCAGAGAGTTGTATTTTCAGGGTAAATGACAAGCGCGGTCCGCGTCTGAATTACGCGGCCGTAGAAGTCCATTACTCGGACGCAATTGAAATTATATGGTCCGCGAAACTCATCTCAACCCAGACCCAGATTTGAAGAATACGGACCGCGGTCAGAATTAGGCGGCCGTGAAAGCAAGAATGCGGCTGCGCTCAGAATTACGCGGCCGCACAACCTCCGCGGGGGGTATTTTGTCCGGAAATTTCAGCTTAGTATAAATAGATCTTTTTGATATTTTTAGGTCATGTTATGTTTTTGCTTAGCACGTGAGACGGCTGCACATTCCGTTCTGGGAAATTTTATACTAGAATTATCTCTCAACATTAGATTTTCATCTTTTAATCTAGTATTATGAATTTCAACTTTATTTTTCCTCTTTAATTTCTGATATTTCCATGAGTACTTAAACCTATAGCTAGGGTTGTGACCCAACCCTAGTGTGGGTATTTGATGGGTATTGAATTTTAGGGCTTGAATGTGTATGGGTTAGTGATATTTAGTCTAGTGCTTGCTAGAACTATAGAATTAGTGGTTGCAAACACTGATTCATGCCTTTATGACTTAGTCTCCACCTGAGAAAGAGGGACTAAGTCTAGCAAAACTAGGCTAACAAGAAATTGGGGTGAACTCAAGAAATTGATAGCCCTAATTAAAGGGTTAAACCTAGAGATAGTAATACCTGACTTGAGCTAATATCACTTGAATTGCATGAATACCCATTTGGACTTGAGAAAGGCAAATTAGACAAAATCACTCAAACTACCGAGAGGTATAGAGTCAGTACCCAGGTGTGATAGCTATATCACGACCCCAACTAATCACACGATTGCCCTAGATTCTTGCTACCCGTTAGATATCCACCTAGGTGGAAGTCACTAACCTAGTCCCTCTAAAACCTTGAAAATAACCAACAAAAACATTATACTTAGTTTCAAATATTGCATGCAATAGAATAGAGTTAGAAGTAGAATCAAACCAAACATTTGTAGAAGTGTAATTAAGAGCAAAACCCACATTTAGCTTAGATATAAACCTAATTCCAATTATTAACTCCCTGTGGATTCGATCCTGACCTAGTTGGTTTAAAACTACAACCATACTCTATACTCAATAGTAGTGTAAGCTTGGACCCGATCAATTCCACAGCGGGCGGCATCGGCCAGTGATCGCGGTATTCTCTTCCCAGCAGACTTGGTGAGCCCGACTCCATCCCGGGGTCATGTTATGTATCTTTTGTTCATTTTCTTATCATGTATTGAGGTATAGCTGGAGTCTTATTGCCGGTATTTTCCTATTACTCTTCCGTTTTATTTAGAGGCTCCGTAGACAATTTATGGGTGGTGCTTGATGTTGGGAGTGGAACTACAAATATTGGTAGTGGCAAAACATGTCTTTCAATTAAATCTATAAACTTGTAATATTTTTAAAATTATGAATGAAACTGTTAATGGAAATGAAATTGAAGTCGTAATGAAATACTTTCAGAATTTGACTAATGGATTACATATCCTCTTTATTCATAAATTAATTTGGGTAGAATGAAATATAATAGGCTTGCTCTATCGGGTTTACTCGGTTGAGCGCTGGTCGCGCTCCTCGGTTTTGGGGCGTGACAAACTTGGTATCAGAGCCTAAGGTTTTAAAGTGTCCTTGGATATCTCGGAGCCGTATCTAGTAGATTCCTTCTTATCGGTGTGTTGTCGACCACATCTATAAGTTGGAGGCTACTTGGACATTTTGGAATAATACCCTTTTTTGATATTCTATATCGTGCGGTAGAGCTCAAGATAGGAAGCTAATTTTCTCGTTATGTCTCGTTTTCCAGATGAGTAACCCACGAGTTCGAAGCAGCGAGGAAGGAATAACGCCGCCATTGAATTTGGGGGAGATTTCACAAGAGTTCGTAGGGAGAAACCGTCAAGTCGTGGAGGGACTGGAAGGACTTATGTCTAAGAGAAGTGTCCTTGTTCCTACCAATGTCACCGCACCACCAAATCGTGTAGTAAGAGCATCAAAGAAACAAAAGAGGGTTGTCGGTGGTAATGAGCCGGATTGTTCAGTTTGCAAAAAGCGTCATTTGGGGAGATGTTGGATTACTCTTGAAATATGTTGCGGTTGTGGAAAGAGGGGGCACAAGAAGAACAAGTGCCCTAGGTTGGATACACATATCTCGGGCCACCCAGTATGTGGGAAGGAACATTTAGCGTTGTGTTGTGAGTATGCTCAGCAACATGTTTGGGGTGGAAGATTTGGGCAATTCCAAAGGCCTGCACAGCAAACCAGTACTCAAATTGTTGCTCCCGCATTAGATGCTTGGAGGAAGGATAAGGGGGATGTTTATAATGCATGCAAAAGGGTGAATATCAGGTCAGTGGGGCGAGTCAGTTTAGTGGACCTCATCCCCGTTGTGTGAAGTGTCGGAGATGTCATCCGGGAGAATGCCACTATGGCACCAATGTATGCTACAAAAGTGGTATGGTGGGTCACCTTCAAAGAGAATGTTATTTGTTTCGCCAGAGCAGGGGCAGGGGTGTTGCATAGCTAGCCAGTTCTGCAGCTGGGGGTGGTGTTCAGAGCTTGGGAGGGCCTAACAGGTTCTGAGCTACGAGAAGGCATCAAAGGTCAGAGGCTTTTCTGGGTGTGGTTAGAAGTATATTGACTTTTCAATCTCGTAGTATATATGCTCTTATCGTTTCCGGTTCACTTTGTCATATGTCAATCCTTATGTTGCTATGGGATTTGGGAAAGAGTCAGGACATTCTTATGAGCCATTCTTTGCATCTACTCTTTGAACGAGGCGTACCATTCGTGGAGCCTCTTTATCACAGATATCTTACGTACGACCTCTTGAGAAATTGATTCCTATAATGATTTCTTGAATTGAGTCATAATCCTGGGGTAATATTTTCCACTTGCTTCCCTAAACTCCCAACAAGGAACTACACCTGAGGAATTTCTTACAGAACCTTTTTATTCAAATAGATTACATATGCTCGCTTGTGCTTATGCATGAACCTCATAAAGTTTACCTATGTGGTGTCAAATTCAATATAAAGAAGCCTAGTGTTGAGATCCTTCTTAAGCCACTCTTTATCTCTCTGTTGTATATGGCTCCTATGGTTTGAACAATCGTGTGTTCCTCTATGTATATTACCATGGAACCATTTTCCCTGTCTAGTAACATGAGAGCCTATCTCAGCTCCTATCACGTGTGTATATCAGTTGACGTGGTCGCTTGTCCGTATAAGTTTATGAGAAATTTGAGGTTTTCACAAGTCCGTCACAGGAAGATCTTTTGTTTTCCCATTGTAGTCTGACTTTCGTGCTCACTTATATCATTCCACAGTAAGTAGCTCACTTTGTTCCTAGTATTGTAGTTGCCTATGAAGTGGCCTAGTATTGCAGCCTGGGAGTTATTATGGCAAAAACATGTCTATCTCATAGGAAAGTCTTCATTCTCTCCCACCAATACATAATTTCATCCCAATATTTAGATGCCCTGGCTATGTGGTATCCCTCGTGAAAGGGTTCAGATTTAGATGTTTCAAGTTTTGGTACATATCACGAACATTTTGATTTGGAAGGCGAGTTGTGGTATCCTTAGTTCTCTCATGTAGGATCAACCATCGGGAAAGGTTAAGCTGTTTGAATTATAATAATCTCACAAGTGTTCAACCTCTATTTCATTCTCGCAAGCTTGTGGCAAAGATTCCTTGTGTCAGTTAATGTTAGGAGTGTAGTTCAACTACGTGTATTTCGAAACCCATATCTCATTCAAGGTGCCAGAGTATTCTCATTTTTGATAAATTGATCTTCCCTACACTCCAAGGGACGACTGGTGTCACGTACTTGAATATTCCTCCTTAATGACTTCTATTGCCAATATACTAGCTAACTCTAGGCCTCATTTGTCAATCAATGATGTCATCACTATGATTAATCATGTCAGCATTATCTGTAGTAAGTTTCATGTTTCTTAGGATATTTAACCCAATGAAATACTCTGCTCAGCACGTTAATGGATTCTCGAATAATTCCAGTCCAATCTCGAACCTCGTTGTTCTTGTCGTAGTAAATATATCGAGGATGTAGGTTTAAGTATGTCAAAAGGAAGCGTCATTCCATGATCAATCATACTGGGTAGGAACTCTATAGTCATATTCATTCTAACCCATTATAGTAAAATGGTTAAAGGTCGCCAAGGGCTTAATTCGGGTGTCGGACATAGAGATTTAGAGTTAAAGAAAGTGAGTAAGTTGTTCTCAAGATTTTCCCCATGAGGATGCTATGTGAATATTTATTAAAGGTAAAGTAGGTGTAGTGCACTTTGGAATTTATGGAATCTCGAAAGGTATGGGCCAAGCTATGTCTCCCTATCGTTGCCCTCCATGTACCCGGTATTTCATGTGTCTATGTCTAAGGAGGAAATTGGAAATCTTTTGTATATCGTTCTGGTGGGAACTGTTGGAGGTGAAATTAATGGGTAATCGGCTTATAAGGAGTAGCTAATTGTAATCCTGGATTAAACAAAGTTGAAAGTTGTGGAATAAAGAGAGTGCCCTACGTAAAGTGCTATGGCAAGGTTCGTGAGTCGAGGAAGTCGCCTTGAAGGCTGAAAGTGTTGTGGAATGAACAATATTTTTTTCTTATTTGTATATCATATGGTCGTGACCCGAGATGTACTTTCTGTGTGCTATGATTCAGATATGTGCAGTTCATGTCCAGATATCGTTTTGATAATGTAATATAGTTATGTGGAAACTTTATGTTATTGGGATATTGTGTAACTTGCTTCGTTACGGATGTATTGTTAGGATGGTTTTGGTGGTTCTCTCGCAGGTGGATAGGCCCAATTACAAAGGAGACTCTGCCGAAATTTCAGAAAAAAATTTGGGAGTTAGTCAAAATTTGGAGGTTTAAGGTATGTGAGAAAAGAGATAAGTCATGTTGGGTGTTTGGGGCTAACTTTGCATCTCATGAGAGGATGAACGATCCTAAGCGGGGGAGAATGTAAGGCCCCGGAAAATTTTGCTGCGTAATTTAAGGTTTTGTGGTGCCGAGTTAGGATAAAGTGATCAGAAGTAGTAAAAATTTATCTTCACAGCGAGCTTACGAGCCCCGGGTCGGACTTTTTGGGTTAAAGGATGCACTAAGGTGCTGAGGAATCATTTTGGCAGAAGAACGCAATTTTGCGATCTGATTTTCCGTCGCAGAATCGATATGCGGACCGCACTCCTGTCGCAAAGTGAAGCAGAAGTTGAGCTAAGTTGAAGACCATTATGCGGTGCACTATGCGACCGCAGATCAGGTCTGCGGTGCATTTCGTGACCGCAGAATAGGTCTGCGAACCGCAGACCTTCCACATACCCAACCCAAAACATCCCAGTTCTGAGCATCAATTGTGCGACCATTTTGCGGGCTGCACATCTGTTATGCGCTCTTTTTTGCGATCGCAGATCTGAGTCGGAGGGTCCATTTTTCTATTTTTATAACCAAACCCCATTTTGATAAATAGTGTTTGGGGCGATATTCTGATAATTTTAGAGAGAGGTAAGAGCAATATTGAGAGAGGGAGAGGGAACCTAGCATTCCAATCACCCAATCTTGCTCAAATCTTCAAGGATCAAGGAAGCTAGCCACTGGATTATCATCCATCCGGGTAAGTCCTACTTCTAGAGCTTGCATGCAAGAGGTTAAGAGTTCAATAATATTATGGATTAGAAATAGGCCATACATGTGACACTAGGTTGTAGTGTGTGGGACTAATGAACTATTTTGGGTAGTTTCTTGTTAAAATAGGTTGATGGCAGAAGGAATTTCCATTATAGAACCTTGTAGTCTATTTCACATATTTGGTGTTTGATGAAATTCCTAAGAGAGTTACACCAGGGAAAATCTTTCCAATTATTAATCGATTTTCGCTATCTTCCTATTGATTATTATTGCTATAGGTGTTGGTGCGTTGCAGTAACTTAAGGAAAGCTCAACAAGGTATGTAGGCTAAACTTTCTCTCTCGGAAGTGAATTCCATAATATTGTCGTAAGCCTAAGTATGGTTGGTTTTAAATGAAGGTTAGTGTACTAAATTGGGTGTGAAGAACTCGATATGCTTAAACTCCTAATTTTTCCTACGTGTACTTAATGTATTGATTGAGTATGTCTTGTTGTTGATAATCCATAAAGAAGTTTGAAAATGAATTAAGTGAATTAGGTAAATAGAGCGTGGCCCACGTGCCAAGAACCTAAGTTGTAATTGTGCCTACTGATGCCTATGAAATGAGGAAATGTGAAATAGGTTGTGAAATGAGCCTCAACTTTGCTATTTTGAAATGACTTCAAAAATAAAATGGCCTAAAGGCTTTTGTACTCAATTCATGCTTATGAGTGGCTATTTTTAACTAATGCTTTGCCTTATAAATACATCATATGTGACTCGAATTCTTACATACTTCGGTGTTGAAATTGTACACTGTGGTGATTGGAAAAGAGTAATTCAAGAACAATTGGTGTATTGCTTGTTCATGGGTTGAATCTTGTGAAAGGCCCAAAGAGCCAAGGAAATATTGTTATTGTGAGAGGTTGAAAATACTAGTAATAAACTATACAATGTGAAAGATTCTGAGATGAATACATTTCTATTTTATGTTACCTTTGTGTGCAAATCAAACTAAAAATATTTTGGGAGTATCATTAGCAAAACCGAGGAAGGGTGGGTCATAAGGCCCACACCTGAAACTATACGTTTCGGTGTAGGGGTGGATTGTGATTATTTGCCATTATATGGGATGAAATTGGAATATTGGTAAAATTGTGATTATTCCCCTAAATTGGGATGAAACTGGTACCTGTGAATTGGAAAAGAAAAAGCCAACCCACACGATATATGTGGGAAGGCAGCCTAGCTGATCGGGTGAGATCACACTCCATGTGGCGCACATGGTGGTACTACTCTTGTAACAACTTTCTTTGGCATCACCATGTCAAACCCATTGCCCGTGGGGAGATGGCCTAGCCGATCGGGCGTGATCGGACTCGGTGCTAACATAGACGGTGGTATATCGGTGCTAATGATCTCCCAACCAAAAATACAGTTATATTATGTTATTTTCGTACTTTAAAAGAAGTCTTTTATGTTTCAATTGGACATTTGGATATTCTTGATTGTAACTTGTTGTTTTCTATGGTTTCTTCTCTTATATAGTTATTCTATTTTGAAAGAGGACTTTTAGCTATACATACTAGTGCTGATCGACGGCACTAACGTCCCTTTTGCTGGGGGCGATGTATCTTTAAACGATACAGGTGGTTCCACACTGGGATGCATCGACCAGTGATAGCGGCATTCTCTTCCCAGCAGACTTGGTGAGCCCCTCTCCATCCCGGGGTCATGTCATGTATCTTTTATTCATTTTCTTATCATTTTTCGTGGTATTGCCGGAGCCTTGTTGCCGGCATTTCCCTATTACTCTTTCGTTGTATTTAGAGGCTCCGTAGACAGTTTGTGGGTGGTGCTTGATGTTGGGAGTGGAACTAGAAATGTTGGTAGTGGCAATACATGTCTTTCATTAAATCTATAAACTTGTAATATTTTTGAAGTTATGAATGAAACTGTTAATGGAAATAAAATGGAAGTCGAATAAAATACTTTTAGAATTTGACTAATGGAGTACATATCCTCTTTATTCATGAATTAATTTGGGTAGAATGAAATCTAACAGGCTTGCTCAGTCGAGTTTACTCAGTTGAACACCGGTCGCGCTCCTCGATTTTGGGGCGTGACAGGTACCCTGGACTTGGTACTCTTTTTGCTCATCTGGACCCTAGTGGTCACCTTCTTTCTCTTCGCCTCGGAATCCGGGGAACCGGAGGACTTTCTTTTCTTCTTCTTTTTCTCCTTTTTTTGCGGCAGCCCCGGGCTGTCCCAAGGCGGAAGGTTCAGCAAGTGAGGACAGATCCTCGTCCTTATCCAATGGCCTAAGTTTGGTTGTCTTGGCAAAAACTGTAAGAAAAAAGAAGAGTTAGCAATGTGTAAGTTAAAAGTATGAAGGTAATTATTCAGGAAAGAGCCTCACCATGGGAACGGGCCTCCCGTTTGCCCTCTGAGAGCTTGCGCCATGCACGCTCGGAATTGCATATCCTTGAAGTAGGGAATCGCATATCCCCTCGATCCACTCCTTGAAGTAGGGAATTGGATTAGGAATTTGTGTGACAACTGCACGGAGACGAACACTTGCAATGAGAGAAAGAATAAAAGGAAATGACAAATGCTCAAGAAGTAAAATACTTACTAGATGCGTTCCACTTCTCGAGGAATGGCAGAAATTCAGAATGGATGAGGCCTTCTGCTTTTACCCGAACGAACATTCTCTGCCAGCCTCAATCTCGATCCTCGTCGATGCTCAAGAATCGAGCCTTGCTTGCTCAGCGAACGAGCTTAATTAGCCCCCCTTGGAAGATTCAGGGACTGTATAGGCGAAGCAGATGGTCGAGGGTGAATCCATGTGCTTCGGTGTTGTTCACAAAGTGTCGTAAGAGGATTAAGATCCTCCAAAAGGACGGGGTAGATATGCCCAAGGCACACCTCGTACCTTTTGTAGAAGTCAAGGACTACGGGGTCCACCGGGGTGAGCGTGAAAGGGTAAGTATAAGCACTTAAGTACCCCTCCACTTGAGTAGTGATATCGTCATCGGGCTTGGGGACGACCACCTCCTTGCCCTCCCAATTACAGTCCACCCGGACTATGGGTAGCGTTTCCTCAGTAATGGAGCATATGTACCTCCATGCTCATTTGCCTCGGTTATGTTGACTAGAGGCCTTCTCAATGTTAAAATTGTTCCCGATAGAGCAACCCCCGGGTACGAAGCTCTTCATGGGGGGGCTCCTCATCTACCTTGGGAACGGCCACCTCAGCGTCTGTGGCCAGGTTGGAAGATGAAGGATTAGTTTCCTAAGTCATAGATTTGGAAGTTTTTGCCATCGTAATCTAATAAATATGAAGGTTTGAAGGAAAAATATGAAGATTTGAAGATGGGATGAAGGTATGAAGGTCTGGGTTGAAGATCCAAAGAAAATGTATGAGGATCGAAGATGAAGATATGAAGGCTTAAGGAGGAATGTATGAAGATTTGAAGGAGTTAAAAGAAATTAGAGAATTCCAGGGTAAGTTAAGGAATCGGAAAGTTAAAGAAGTGAAAAAGGGTCAGAGCTTTTACAGAGGGAGAACAATCAATGCGTGACATTTCGCATTCGAGGATAGTCAATCGACGGCTAACACGTGTTCGAAGTCAGAACCACGTGACTGATGGGACGTTTCGTTGACGCGCCATCTCAGTTGTAACGTATGAAGGAAGGAATCGAGGTCCATTTATCGCTTCCCATAGTTTCGGTAAACCTACTCTCGGAAAAATGAGGAGACTATCTTAGTACGAGTAAAATCAGGGGTAATGTCTACCCTGATTTCTCGACGTGAAAACGAAAGGAGAGCATGGATCAACGAGATTGTAAACGAGGTTTGAGACCCTTTGAATTGAGTGCCAGGAAGAGCTAACGATTTATCCGTCATCGAATGTGGTAAAACAACGCACCCCGAACTAAGTATAAGTCATAGACCTCGAGAGACATGATGAACGGTTGTGCATGACGGATAGAGGGCCATGATACTCACCCTCAACCGGATATCATGGCACGAATCTCGCTTGATATCGATTGTGGATTACCAATTACCAGGAAAGAAAGATTTTTACCTTTTTTAGACTTCTATTAGGACTTAAACTCTCCTACTATGTAAAGGGGATATTTTTCTTTTCATCAGACATATTGTAACATGCGATACAGGGCAATAAAAGTTTATTTTTACCTTCTAGCTACTATTAAGAATTTTATTCACTTGTATTGTCCTTCATTCATAACTGGGTTCGAACCGAGGGTCCAATCGAGGATAAGGTCGTTGTTTGATCTAAGATCAAGCTTGGTCATAACATTGCGATTGTTTGATCGTTCATTTCGTCTTTAATTCATTATCTGCTATTCTTAATTATTCGTGTTGAATTAAATCACGTATCCCCTAAACCACATACAAATTTAATTGTTACCTAATTTTGGGGTAAACATTCTTGCCCCTTAAGTAAACACAACCCTAATTGCCACATTATCAAAGTAGTAAAAAATTTGTTCAAGTTATTGAAGCACTTTAATGGTATTCAAAGTAATATGGACGTATTAACACTCCAGTATAAGCTTTGATAGCTCAAGAAATGTGCAAAACAAAATTTGCAGATTCATTTCAATAATAGAAGGCTTAGCCTTTAGTGTCTCCATTTAATATTGTTGCTAGCCATGCTTCTCTTGTAGTGCAAGCCACGCTTTTGCTTCTTCACTCATCCTCTTTTCTCATGATTTTCCTCCACCCAAAAGAGAGCTCATCCAAGAAAGGAACAAACGAAAAAATCAGGAAATATATACTGCTACTATAATAGTATCATCTTAATCTCAATTTGTATTACACTTTTCATTTAATATGTTATTAAATATCTGACACCATATCATTATATTTCATCCACTATTATTATTAGTAAAATGCATAGTTCGAATTACATTTGTAAACTTTGTACTCATTTAATTTAAATAACGTTATATAAAATACATTTTAGGGAGGATAAGAGTAGGACTGTATTCGTAATTTTTAACTTGCGAGATGTCGCTATGGAGTGTAACTACTACATGGTCAAAATGGTTGTGACTTGCGACCTAGTTGAACTATGAAAAGATTATGCAATGCTTTACGAATGTATTTCATATTGAATATATGTTGATCACCAATTTGAGAAAATTATGTTGTCAAACATATTAAAGCTAAATACTCAAAATAAGAGTAATTTTGGTTGGTTTTAATTTTCTTCCTAAAATTTTTGAGATGAGGGAGAAGGTAACCTCTCTAAATTTGGATAGGATATAAATAAGCGAAGCGGGGTAGTGCCAGTTAAAATTCAGCTAGGAAAGTCATTCACCCAGCTCCACCCCAACATGCTCTATTTGTCGGGGCGGAGCTAGCATTCGGGATACGGGTTCGGCTGAACACAGTAATTTTGGTCCAAATTCTATATTTGTCTTAATTTTTTAATTAAATATGATAAATTAATTAATTATGAACTCAATAACTTAAACGAACTACAATCCTGAACCCAAAAACTTCAAATCTCCGCTTTCTAGATTCAACAGATCGTGCTGAATGGTGATTATGAAAATCTTTGAATAAGTACGACTAATCAAATCAAAACATCTAAAAAAGTAAATCTATTTCTAGCGATTTAGCAAACATTTTCATAAATCTTTTACTGAAAGTTTGATTCCTAAATGCACTACACTGCTCAAATAGGATATTAGGATCTTGTTGATGATTGGCCGAACTTTCAGTTGATCATGGATGTATACAGTTTTGAATCAACTCGGTATGGTTCATCTGAATAGAGTTGTTGATCTTTTTGCATGAATCACTAAATTTTAATAAATTAATATCTAAATCTACAACTAATGCTTTCTTACATTTGATTGTTTAATTTTGGTGAAAACACCAAATGCGAGTACATTTATTTTCAAATGATTTGTTTCTTTCTTCTTGTTACAAATAGAGAAGCTGCAAAGGACATGAGTGTAGGTGTTTTCTTATAATTTAAGTAATAGTTAATGGCTTAGCTGGTCATATCGTGCAGATGGGATAACATTGTTGCTTCGTATTTCAGAAAACATATTGCTAGAGAAAATTATTCTGATATAGTTTAATGTTGTTCTATAGATACCCTAGGGCTAGGAGGGGTTTATCTTTAAAAAAAAAACATAAGTTTTTTTCACGTAATTATTAAAATAAGAGAGTGCAAGAAGAACAGTTGAGATATTTGTCAAACAGCGTGAGACCAATAAAACTTACTAATAAAAAAGATAAAAAGGAAAAAGATCTATTATTGCGAATATGAAGCAGCGAGACATGACCTTTTTTTTGTAAGAAAAGATTTGCACTCAAACATGAGGCATAACAATCGATAATAAGGGAAGAAATTCAAAAATAGCCAGATTTACAAGTGGTCGTTCAAAAATAGCCCAATTTTAAAAGTAATTGAAATTTAGCCACTTTTCATGTAAAGATAAATCTGAACGAAAACACTGTTCAAAACCCGGAAAAATACTCCAACATAATATACTGGAGTTCCAGTATAATATACCGGTCCAGCATAATATACTGGAGTTTGGAGCACCGGTGCTCCAGTCTCCAGTATATTATACTGGAGCCAGCAAAGTATACCGGTCCAGCATAATATGCTGAAAGTTCATACACAGGTGCACCGAACTCCAGTATATTATGCTGGACCGGTCTCTGTTGCAGCAAAATAGTGGTTATTTTTCATTGACTTGGTAAACGCTGGCTATTTTTGAATGACCAGTCCGAAAACTGGCTACACCATGCTATTTTTACGATAATAAGTAAGAAAAAATTATAAAATTGTAGAGTTTAAATTTAATATTGATAAAAGCTGTTAGATAATTTTTTTTCATTTGTCTAAGTAACTATTCTAATGAAAGATAATAAATACTTAATTGCTTTAGTTAGTAATTGTAATGTTGAAAGATGCATACAAACACTGTTGTATGAAATTTATTCTCATTGTTAGGATAAAAACAATAATATAATAAAAATAAATTAAAAGGGAGATGACTGACCTCAAAAGGGAAGTGTGGCGTGCTTTGCATGCATTTCCGCCACGTAAGGGTTCTGTTATGCCCCATTATATATTAATCCCCCAACTCCAATGTCGTTTTCCGTCACGTTATTCCATCCTTGTAGCCGACCATTTTCCTTTTTTCTATATTTCAGCACGGGCCCACTTTATTCCTTTATTTCCCAACCTTTACTCCTCAGAAAGCATTCTCCACCGTTGATTCAAAACCCATCGGTTCAGATCAAGTTGCTTCTCCTAACGAAATATTCTTTGCTTCCTTAATATAGCTTTCCCTAAACAAGAATCTCGTGAAAGCGAAAGAATGATCTACACTGAGATATTTCCGCTTTTTGTCCCATTGACAAATTTTTAGTTTAGTCCTTATGATATTTAATTAAGCATGTTTATCTTTTTACTTATTTAAAATGTATATTTTTATTTCTCTTCTTATGATCTTACAAATTTAAGAAACTATTAATCATTTTATTACCTATATTGTACTGTTACTTCATATTTGAAGACAATACAGTTTATAACTAGTTTAAATATTTAATTTTTTCTATACAAAGGACAAAAAATATACATACATTTAAAATTAAATGTGCTTACAAAAATTTCACAAGAATTAAAATCAGAGTTTTTATCAATAATTGAGGGACCAAAAATGCTATATTAGATATTTCAGAAGAACCAACGCTTGGGAATTTTTTGAGAAATAGTAGTAGCTGATCTCAACCTTGGTGGGTCCGAAAGTCTTTTTTTTTTTTTTTTTCCCTTTACACTCTAGTTGGATCATTGTTACCCATCGCTTTATAATGTATCGTATCGTTTTGTGAATACAATGTTTGAATAGATTGTATTGTATGATGTTGTTAAATAACATGTTGCTGTTTGGTTTGACTGTATCGTACTGTACTGTAACTGATAAGTTACTAAAATACCCTCAGTTGTTTTAAATATTTAATTTATCAAGAATTACGCATAAAAATTATTTAAGAAAACCCCTTTCTCCTAATTTATCACCAATTATGTCTTATATATAAATTAANGTTCAAAATCCTTCCTAACCGTGACTTTTAAACTGCCGTTCCCAACTTCTCTTTAATTTTTTGATTTTTTAATTTTTTTAAATGATTAAATTATTTTATTTCTTAAAATTTAACGGCTTACTCAAATATAGGAATAGCCTTCAAAACCCTTCAACTGACTTTCCCACGATTTTGATTGCTTCAACTGTGTAATCCACGATTTTGTATATTGGGTAGCAACTGTTCAAAAGTGAAAATATATATTTCTTCCACAACTACACGATCTTCAATCCTAATGTTCCTTCTTCTATAAAGATTTCAAGAAAACTTACGTCCTATGCAAAAGATGGCTACTCACATTGATTTCATCAAGGATATAACAATTTCGAAGATGCAATGGAAGTTAAAAGTTCGTGTTGTCCGTTTGTGGGAAGTACCGAATCATTTTAATCCAGGCACTATATTCTCGATTGAATTGGTTCTACAAGATGAAAAGGTATTTTAACTATGTTGTTACCTTGCTAATTCGGTTTGGTTTTCGGAATTGTTATTTCATTATACATAGATTTGTTTTGCTCCTCGAAATTGTTATATGATTATATCATACTATATGAGAGATGCACTTATAGATGCTATAGACAAAATTATACTATATGATTGGGAAGCATTATCAATTTTAGTAGATTCACTTGGACAACTTTTAGGTAGTATTTTAACTGACATTTATCACGAGGTGTGGCCAAGTGAATCTTTTTGGGTTTATGTCCTTAAATTTGAAGCAGAGTGGGAGAACCGTCTCTATGACTACATGTAATTTATTTAATTAATGAAAGTTTTTTATTTCTTTGCAACATTACCTGTCATTTAATTTTTTTTTTTTTCTTAAGAGCATTAGATAAGATAAATAACATAATGGAATAACGCAAACTTATTCCTTCAATAATGCAACTTTAATGACATATCCAATGTCTTAGAAGAGGAATAACATGAATACACACATTACTTTACGCTCTTTGCTTGGTTATATGTAATTCTGATGTATATAATACTTTACAATTGTTTTGCCTCTTTTCTAATCAAAAATTAATGAGGAATCTATATTAATGAGGATTTAAAGATTAATGAGGAATCGATCAAATGGTTTAAATTTTACGATTGATCAAGTTATAAATATATGAGGTGGTTAAGCAACTAAGTTAATAATTTTATTATATTTTTTTCTTCGTATTTTTCGCGCATCGCGCGGGTACTATACTAGTTCTTTGAAACACCGTTTCTTTCTTTTACACTCTGTTTGGATCATTGTTACCATCGTTTTAATGTATCGTATTGTATCGTATCATTTTGTGAATACAATATTTGGATAGATTGTATTATATGATGTTGTTAAATAACATGTTGCTGTTTGGTTTGACTGTATCGTACTGTACTGTGACGGATAAGTTTACAAAAATACCCTCAATTGTTTTAAATATTTAATTTATCAAGAATTACGCATAAAATTATTTAACAAAACCCCTTTCTATATTTATCACCAATTATGTCTTATATATAAATTAAGCAATTAAATTCATACAAATTCTATTGAAATTAGTGGACAAGTTAACAATATTAAAAATAATTAAAGTACACTATATTCATAATTAGATCATAATAATAATAAAAATATTAAGTAGACTCCATGCAAAATTTAGATCATAAAAATTTAACAACGATGATAAAGAAACGAATGAAGGAGTTGGCAGAATAAAGATAAATAATAATACTTTGCACACTTGAAAACAACCAATATCACAAAGTTAATTGGAGATAAAGTAATTAGAATTGGAATTACAAGTCAAAGTAGAAGAAAGAATGAAACAAAAGTAAGGGAAAACATATACCAAAAGAGTTGGAAATTTCACGTATATAGGTTATTCAGGTATATAGGTTATATTTGGGATGCTGTCTTTGGGAATTTATATAGGTTATTAGACTTCACGTAGAATTCTACTATAGAATTATATGACTTTGCTATTTTTTAAAATAAAAAAGGTAAAGGGTAAAATAGAATTATAAAGTAATAAGTTAGGGAATAATTAGAAAGAAAAATAGGAAATAATCCCACCACACCAAATCGGTTGTTTAAAAAAAATAGAAGTTTTCATTGTTCCGGAATAATAGATCTAACAATATAATACAACCAATTTTAACTAAACAATCAAAACAAGCATTGTTATAAAAAAACAATACAATAGGATACAATGTGTAACAACCATCCAAACAAGCTGGTATTCTTTCTCCTATTTATACATGCAGCATCTCTATAGTTTTTCTTCTCATTCACCTTTTTTTCCTCTCATTGCTTCATCAAACTGGTTAGTAATGCTGTTACCCTTTTTAATTCTTGCGTTTCGTACATTCGTATTATCTGTTATTCGATTTTCTTTTATAGAATATCAGAGGTTTTGGGGTTAGTTTCATTACACATTTGTCTATCTTTTCGGAGTTTCCTAGATTTCTTGGCTGTGTTTTGGTTAGCAATAGAAGACTTATTTCATGTACTCCTTTTTTTGTTTTCCTTTTCTGTGTTGTTGGTTTTTTAGCTAGATGTTTATTTAGGTGATAAGATTGTTAAAAGGACAGAAATTGTACAAAGTTTCAATCTTTAAGCTTCCATTCTTTGATTCAAATACTACTTGCCACTGAATTGTGCCCGAATAGTGGGTAATGGATGTAGATGATTCAGTTTTTTCGAATTGAGGCCTAATTGCTTAATTGATTGATGCTGTTGCTTGAATTTGTTAAAATAGTTTTTGCAACTTGACATAGGATTTGTGCTGGTGTTAGTACTTAGCATTTTCCTCTAATTTTCTGCCTGACTAAACCTTGAATTCACAAGTGATTTGTCTTTTGAATATATCATGTTTTAGAGGTTTTGATGGTTTATTAAGAGGAATAACTTTCTTCTTCTTGGTTAAATATGTTCTTTTGGCTAAAATAAGTGATGAACTCAATACAGATCAATATGGGAGCAAAAGCATTTCTTGTTGCCCTGTTTCTCTCAGCACTGTTCTTTCCTTTGGCCTCCTCATCCAATGATGGCTTGATGAGAATTGGCTTGAAAAAAATGAAATTTGATCAAAATAACCGGCTTGCTGCACGCATTGAGTCAAAGGAAGGGGATTTTTTGAGGGGGTCTATTAGGAAGTATAACTTCCGTGGTAAACTTGGGGACTCTGAGGATACAGACATTGTAGCACTGAAGAACTATATGGATGCTCAATACTTTGGGGAGATTGGTGTAGGCACTCCACCTCAGAAGTTCACTGTAATCTTTGACACAGGTAGCTCGAATTTGTGGGTGCCGTCGTCGAAGTGCTATTTCTCTGTAAGCTTCTATACATGCAAATGATACAAATGATAACATTGAACATCCATCTAGAGTGATGTAAAAGTTGATGACTGCCTATCTTGGTGTAGGTTCCCTGTTTCTTTCATTCCAAGTACAAATCAAGCGACTCAAGTACTTATAAGAAGAATGGTATGTTATGTTTCTATTTTTGTATATTGCTTCTCTCTACCATTTGCTTGTTTATTGCTGCATGAAACATATATATGCTTCCTTCTAATGCCGGTTATTGTTTAGAATATGTGCCATCTTGTTTATTTTGGAACACTTTATGTATTGTCCTTATGTGTTTCTCACGGTGTGTCAAGGGATTACATTGGAAAAGTTAAATGATGAGTACATGTAGTTGACTGTTAAGACATAAAAGGAGGCTGTTTATGTTATGTTTCTTAGTATATTAGTGTAACTAGTGAGGTTCCGGAAAAGAAACACCAATATCCTTATCTCTCGCTGCGATTGGTGCTTTTTGGTTGCGAGTTGTATAGTTTTAACCTCTGCAATGCCTTTTAGGTGGTATTTCTTCTTCCCTATTAACTAAGTTTTGTATCCATGTCTTAGCATGTCTGTGACATAAGAAAGTTTCCGCAGAAAACTAGTTATTCTTGATTTTTTGTTCTATTACAATTATATATGTTGCTCAAAGAAAATGGATTGAACAGTCTGTAGCAATTGAATTGGTTTTCCAGATGTGTTCACTCCAGTGTTATTGAAAGCCATTACTTGGTCATTTAAAGTTATGAAGCGATACAGCAAGGGCTATCGCTTCATCGCTGAAGCCATGCGCTTTAGAGAAGTTTGCGCTTCAAATAATGGTGCACAAAGTGATTCCAACGAGAATTTATTGTTTCATTGAACCTCAACTTTTAGAAGTTGGATTAATGTTGGCATTTGCACAAAATGATTCCAACTAGAACTGGTTGCTTCTTTGAACCTCAATTTTGAGGAGTTGCATTAATACGGGGATTATTGTATATTGGATGCTGAAATTAGTTATTTTACTGCAATTTGATTTTTATTTGTAGAGTAAATTAATAAATGTTTGATATTTTCTTGTTTCCTATTAATTGTGTGCCTCACTTCTCGCTATTCACTGCAAGTCCGTGGACCTTGTTTTATTTTGTTGCACGTTTTGCTTTTAAGAACACTAGGTCACTCATACCTTAATGAACAGCATTTAGAACTTATTGAATGTTTCCACAAGACAGAGATCGTATTTGGCATACTAATTTTAATGTGATTTAGTTCATGATAAATTTTTGATTTGCCATATAGGGAAGTCTGCTGCAATTCAGTATGGTAGTGGAGCTATTTCTGGATTCTTCAGTCAAGATAACGTCAAAGTTGGTGACCTTGTTGTAACAGATCAGGTGAGTGAAGCTCCTCACTTGTTTTAAGTGTCTTGAAAGTAGAAATCTTACATCTCAAGGTGTTCATGTACTAGGAATTTATTGAGGCAACCAGAGAACCCAGCGTGACATTTTTGGTAGCCAAGTTTGACGGTATATTGGGTCTTGGATTCCAGGAGATTTCAGTTGGAAATGCTGTTCCAGTTTGGTACGTGGACAGTATTTACTTTGCTCTCTTTTAGGTTTAACACATTGAAGGATTAGATTTCCATAAATGCAGGATATGCTGGATATCTCTTTCTGTTTAAATTTGATTTGACATTCATCTGGGCAGCATCTCCTGTCTTTTCCAGGTACAACATGGTCAAACAGGGTCTTATTAAGGATCCTGTCTTCTCATTTTGGCTCAACCGAAATACGGAGGAAGAACAAGGAGGAGAAATCGTATTTGGTGGGGTTGATCCTAATCACTATAAGGGAGAAATAACTTATGTCCCAGTCACACAGAAAGGTTATTGGCAGGTTTGTCATTCCGTCAATTCGATACTATGTATGTTCATGTTTTGTACAAATGCTTTCTTGATCTTAGTAATATGATTGGCAGTACTATGTATGTTCATGTTTTGTACAAATGCTTTCTTAATCTTAGTAATATGATTGGCAGTTTGATATGGGTGATGTTCTTATCGATGGTAAAGCTACTGGTATGTTTCGCTCTGTACCTTTTGAATTGGATTGCCGGATTTCGGGAATATAGATGAAGGCTATGTGCCTGGATATAGAATTTTCCCTTGCTTTGAGTTTTTAACATGAACATGTCGGGTGTAGGTTACTGTGAAAGTGGGTGCTCTGCAATAGCGGATTCAGGGACTTCTCTCTTGGCTGGTCCAACGGTATTATCTATAGCCTTGATTTTGGACATATCACTTTTTTGTTGTGTTTTTGTTATTTGTTTCCACCATCAAAGCCAACCGAAATTCGATTACTGATTTCCTTTTTCCTTTGAAACTTCAACAGCTTGCTCAGCAAGAAAAGTAACATTTTCCTAAGATTCATGAGTTAAATAGCACGAATCCATCATCTGATCTGTGTTGTGTTTTAATTTTTCATCACAGAGAGGATGGTAGTGAAATTGGTTTTACATTTCTGAGGTTACCTTTGGATATACCATCTTAGCTTATCACTGGGCCGAAGTCTGTAAATCTGCTTTCTCTTCCGTGTCTTTCAGTTTAATGTGTAAAGCTGCCTCAGTAGGTACTTGTTGTTTTGTGTTACTTGCTTTTATTACGTTTCAATGAGGATGATGCTTTTACTTCTGCTTTAGTCCTGGTGTTCTGTCGACTTATTTATTTACCCCTCTTCTATTTGAAAGAAAATTATCCAACCCGAAAACTGTAGCCAGGTTTTATCCTGTGGACTTGGAAATGTTGACAATATAAATGAAGTAAAAATCTGCTGCCTTTTGTCTCTACAATCAGGGGCGGACGCACATTTACCCAAACGGTGTCATCCGACACCGCTTGGTCAAAAAAATTTACTATGTAGACATATATATGTGGGGGGAAAACAGAACGTAATATAAATTATAAATGACCATTTATGCGTGTAGCTGTCTCTGGTGTAATGGTCAAGCCCTGTTTTTTCCCTACTTGACTTGATGTTGTGGGATCGACCTAAACGGAAGGCATTTTTTGATTTCAAAATTTTTAGCATGGTCCTTTTAAAAACTAGAGTTTATATAGAGTTGAACCTTCAATATCATCTTAAAAAACAACTAAATCTGTGGGACATGACGGCTTTGGGGAGTCCATTGCATCAAGAGTAGACTTCCACGCTATAAGTGATAAAAATTTTATTTGAATGCATAAAAGTAGTTTTTTTTTTTGGTGAGAACATAAAACAAGTTGTTTAAGCATACATAATGTAATTTAGAATAATAATTTTAAAAAAATTATTCGACACCGCTTACTAAAAGTTCAGCTGTACGCCCTTGTCTACAATTGTACGATAAAAACACATCCAAGGTTGAGCAATCTTAAACCCACCCCTTTCCGTACAGACCATAATCACTATGATTAATCAAGCCATTGGAGCTTCTGGAGTTGCTAGCCAACAATGCAAATCTGTAGTGGAGCAGTACGGGCAGACGATCATGGATTTGCTGTTAGCAGAGGTGAGAATTCAACTGTGTAACTGCATTTTCATTTGTTTGATATGACTTTTCCTGTGCAGTTACAGCAAAATGACACTTGGCAATCTAGTTGCCTTTCCCGGTTATCTAATTGGTCCGCATTTAAACAGGCACATCCAAAGAAGATTTGTTCACAGGTTGGAGTATGCACTTTTGATGGAAACCGCGGAGTTAGGTTAGTCTTCAGGCTCTCTCTGCCCCTTCACGTGAACATATTGTGCATTTTGTTAATCCATAATGTTGATATAAATACTGAATAATTCTGAGGCCTTTTTTCTGCAGTATGGGAATTGAGAGTGTTGTAAACGAGAAAGCTGGCAGATCCACAGGACTGCAGGATGGTATGTGCTCTGCTTGTGAAATGGCAGTCATATGGATGGAGAATCAACTGAGACAAAACCAGACTCAAGATCGCATATTAAACTATGTGAATGAGGTAAAACATCTGTCACTGCAATTTTCTCCTTTTCTTTGAAAAGATTGCTGACTGACTGACAGCTTTGCGAGCGTCTCCCAAGCCCATTGGGGGAATCAGCTGTTGACTGTGGAAAGCTTTCTTCAATGCCTAAAGTCTCTTTCACAATTGGTGGCAAAGTGTTTGATCTCTCCCCGAATGAGGTATGCTTTATAATGGTCTTTGACAGTAATAAACTTTGCTATCCCTCTTGTAATTCAACATTGTCAAAGAGAGAAAAAAATTAAGCGGCTCATCATAGAGTCTTTTTGTGGCATTTCAACTAATTGTCATATTACAAAACCGATTCTAGTGTTTAAGGTTTTTAGTTTCTACAGAGAAGTAGATGTTTGTTGTCATCAAGAAGTACTTCTATATTTTGAGGTTGTGACTATTTCGATTTTACATCAATTTAGATGTCTCATTTTCCAACTAAGTAATCTAAGAAAACCTGCATAAGATCTTTGTGCCGTGAAAAAGTTACTCTTTGCTATTTTTATGGAAGTGTAAAAAAATTATCTCTGAATGATTCAGCGTAGAACAAATCTTACAAAGAAGAAAATTCATCAAGTGTACACCAAATCAATTTGATCATTCACATTTTTTCTAAATTTGTTTGTTTTGTGGTTTAGTAAACATAAAGAGGTCGAGCTTTGAATAATTCAGGATAGACCACATCTTACAAAGGAATTTTTTTTTTTTTACACCAAATCACTTGACCATACGCAAAACTGTTCTTTACCAGACCATCACTCTAGTCTTTTCCTGCCCTTTCAACAAATTTTATTCAAGATTGAGAGTAAAGTTGTAATCTGATATGTGGTTCTGTTTTACTTGTTTCAGTTGTCTGTTTAGCTTGCTGACCTAGACTGATCTATGTTCTAATTTTGTATTCTTTTCCCGTGACAGTACATACTCAAGGTGGGCGAGGGTGCTAAGGCACAGTGTATTAGTGGTTTCACTGGCTTGGACATTCCTCCTCCCCGCGGACCTCTCTGGTAAAGTTATCTTTATATGTTCTCTCTATTTTAGTGTATAATTATGTTTTTTGAGATAACTATCAGCAATGCAGTTAATCCAACAATAAGCTTAATCCGAATTATAGAGCTACGGCACAATTAAACCCGAGCCAGCAATTCTTTTGTTCACTGAGTTCTCTATGTTATTCCTTTTGTTACAGGATCTTGGGTGATATTTTCATGGGTCGATATCACACCGTCTTCGATTATGGCAAACTCAGAGTTGGATTTGCTGAAGCAGCTTAATAAAACCAATGACCCTACATTCACTCCGTTCTACAGCTGCTCCCAGCTATAGCAAATGGGATTGAGATGTATGAACACTCTAAGGTGTTGGAAAAACTATACTTGTAAATATTTTTTTTGTATCTTCGACTATAAGATGTAGCACTGCTACTATGTCCTTTGTGCTTTTAGCTGTTTGTGTTATTTTACTCGAAATTTCTAATCATGTGAATGTCTTAAGCTCGTGTCATATGATTCATGATTCTATTGTCAATGCAGCAGGATTCATGATGTTGATACTAGTGTTTGCCATTAAGAAATTCCTTCCTAAAGAAGAATAAGAGAAGTTATATAGGAACCCTTATTCTTTGTCCTACATCTGCATAATATGCGCTACTGTTCGGGTTGCTGTATAAACGGTGTATAAACGCCTCAATTCAAGCTAGTTGGAACTGGATATCCATACGGACAAAAAACATTTTACGAAACCTTAGATTCAAATTAAACATACTAATGACTAAAACTTAGTTACAGTTCACTTTAATTGATTTCATTTATATAGGTCTTCTCTTCCTTTGTACCTGTTTTATGCTATGTCTGAATGGATTAAGAGATTGTAGGTATTTTAAGATAATTTTCTTTATCTTTCTTGTCTCCTTTTACCACCTTCTCCTATCTTAGTTTTGACTTTTGATATAATCTGTAAGCATAAAAAATGTATACCATTTCCAACATATAGAGAAAATGTTCTTTTGTATTTTAGTTCATGGCAATATAGCTCATAATTGTTTAGCGTTTGGTTTTTTTGACTGTGAATTCCTTCATTTTCAACCTCAAATTTCATGTATTGTATCTTTCTCTTACTATGTCCCTCCTTTTTCCCCTTTTCCAGTAGCTTCAGCCCACATGCAAAAAAATTTCATTGTTGGTTTTCTTTTCTCTGAAGCCTAAGGGGTCGTTTGGTTGCCGGTTAGAGTTATGCAGGTATTAGTTATACATGTATTAGTTATGCAGGGATTAGTTATGCAGGGATAAGTAATGCAGGGATTAGTTATGCAAGTATTAGTTATGCAGAGATTATTTTTTTGAATGTTTGGTTTGTTGTATTAGAAATTGATATACATTATATAAATTTTAAAGTAAAATGCTTGTTTACAACTATACCCCTGACCTTCTTTTGCATTGTTTTTTCTCTCTTTCCATTTATGTAGGAAACAACTAAGTTAGGAACTTTGGGTGTTACTTTCACTTCTTCGTCATACTACTGAACTATGTGAAGTTTAGACATATTTGATTTTCACTTCTTAGTTTTGGTATTTCCATTTTCTAGTAGCTTCTCCAGTTTACTTTTGCTAGTTTGTTCTTTAAAAATGAGAGAAGACAAGGTATATAGTTGGCAAGTGAAAGCAAGTGAAATCTGTTGACGGGTTGGCAGAGAAATAAGGAAGCCTTATGTGTAAAGTGATAGGGGTAAATTTGTCATTTTAATATTTTATCCATGTATTACTAATACATATATTAGTTATTACATCTTCTACCCCGCATAAAATAATACACAGATTGACTCATAACTTATACATGTATTATTTATGCATAATTGAAAAATGTCAACCAAACAGGGTATTAGTTATGCAGAATTTTATACAAAATAACTATTGCCTACCAAACATGGTATAAGTTATGTTACCTCTTATACATGAATAACCTTTCTTCTAACCAGCTACCAAACGACCTCTAAATGCTTCTCGATCTTAGCTGGGTAGTAACACTAATCGGGGTGTTAAGCCTAATTAAGAAGAATAAAATTTTGGGTATAGCTTCAAAATACTTAATAAAGTATGGAGTTGTTCGCTTTATCTTCTCTAGACTATTTCTTTTTAATTTTTCCCCCCGATTTTGTTCTCTTTTCTCCTAATCCTTTTCTATCCTTTCGTATTCTTTTGGGTTCAATTCCTACTCCTTTGTAATTTTTCGGGGTTTTTTTTCATGCTTCTATCTTGGTTTTGTCATTAGTGAAATGTATGCAGTCAGATCCACTTTTTGCCGCTATTTCTGAATGCGGTTGAATCCACTATGTGTACTTTCTGGATGTTGCTACAATCATTTTTCGCCGTTGTGACATAGGATAAGTTCAAATGGTTACCAATGAAACTCTACATTACTTTTAACTTCTAAGATGCCACTTGTAAGATTAATGTCTGGTTTTCTAGGATTTTTTGTTCTTCAGAATCTGCCTTATTGATCTTTATTAGTCTGTATGTGCTCTGTGTTCTCTGGATTGATTACGAGTAATCTTACTAAAGATCGTGAGTATCAAAATCAAACTATAATGTCCCTTGAAAGCAGGTATTGAAAATGAAGGTTGCAACTTGATTGATATGCGATTATCTTGTGGGCCCTATTTTCTCTTGGCTATATGTGTCAACTCTATAGGTTGTTTTGAGTACTGGCTCCCTTTTCTATGTTTCGAGACCTTCCGTAACTTAGCTTGATGATATATAACTTGCATGCGTGGGTTGTGCTATTTTTCGGAAAGCTTATGTGAATATTAAAAAAAATTAGATTTTTGGCTTTAAAAACCACTTGAGCTGACCACGACCAGCCTTTTTGGTAAACGACCTCGGATTGGTATTTTGACTTTTCTGGTAGGTTTGTATGATATTTTTCGATACGTAAGCATGTTTGATTGGGGTCGTGGGTAACCCGAGGGCGTTTAGGTGAACATTGAAAAATTAAGTTCAAAAATTAAAAATATTGAGTTTTGATGATCGATTATTGATATTTGATGTTATTTTGAAAATTTGAGTTAGCGAGCGAATTTTTATGATGTTATTAAACTTGTGTGGATGTTCGAATTAGATCCCACGGGGCTCGGGTGAGTTTTAGTTGGTTTGCGCATGGTTTTGGAATAGCCGAGTAGTAGTTGGTGTGTGCTGCCGATCACACATTTGCGAGGTACTGCTCGCTAATGCGATCTTTGCTTTTGCGAGTAAGTGTTTGCATTTGCAGAATTGGAATGAGGACTGAAGACCTCATTTTTGAGAAGGAAGAATCACATTTGCAGACTCGGGGCGGTCGCATTTATGATTTTGGAGTCGCATTTGCGACAACTGATCTAGGGCAAGAAGCTTCACATATGCAAAGCTTTGGTCGCATTTGCGATGAAGGCGTCCTTCGCAAATGCGAAGAAATAGTCGTATTTCTGACATCTGGGGCATTGTGGAACCAATTGCTTTTGCGATCAATGGTTCACATTTGCGGACATCCCAATTGAGAACAAGAGTTCGCATTTGCGGACATCTGCATTGCGAACAAACTATGGGTATTTCAGGACTTAGCTCATTTTACACTGTCGCGCCCCCCTTTTTTTCTCGCGGAATCGGGTTCATGACATTTTGGTATGGGACAACTCGTTCCCTTTGGGAAAGGGGTTTGCATTTTTGAAGAGTCGCCACCTAACGATTTAAGATGCATTAGGGCACCTATTGGGTTCATTTATAACTACGTTTGATAACCAGAGACAGGGTAAGGGCTTGAAATTATCCTAAAGGGAAGGTGTTAGGCACCCCTCAGGATCCACTAGTGTGGTTCCCGACCAGACAGTTTTTGTGTCAATTTGTACAACTAGCAGATAAACAAGTATGACTCAAATAGTAGGGGATTTAAGTTTAAATACACAGATGCTTGAAAAAAATAGTCAATAAAAAGAAGTACAATCTAAGCGTATTTGTGAATGTAAAGGAGTGTCCTCGGTTGGTTAGCCTATAGGATCACATCAGTACAATGCCCGGTAATCACTCCTTAGAAAGGGGCTACGCATGGCATTAGCGCACCGATCATCATATCCATATCTATCCTTTCCCGCCCCGTGAAGGTAATTAAAGCGAAGGTTGGTCTCGCCATGCTATTACCTGTCCCTTCCTATTAGTCCCGGAGAAATTTAGGACTCATATCCTATAAAAGGGGTGGGGGTTCTGGGCAGACCCTCAAGTTTAAAGGCAAAATACTAGACGACAAACAAGAACACAAGGACTGCATTTAGGGGGGAAAACACAAAAAACAGATAGAAGGCTCAGATATATCTCCACAAGTAATGCACACAGACAGCACGACTCATACACCGATAAGGTCCACATTCAGATCCTAACAAGGTACTTAAGTGATAACAATAAAACTAGATTTATTACATGAAAAGAAGTCCGAATCAGGCTCGCCTACTGGTTTTAACACGTTGACAGTTAAACAGTAATCACAAAGACGGTTCTGGTTTTAGTTAAAGTTGATTGCCTAAGGCTTGCCTAGGCACGAAACACATATGACTACATTTTATATTGTGAAACAAGGCAGGTTTCTTAAAGCGGACTCTTGAGTCCTTATAGGCATGCTATCTAATGACAAATCAACGCAGTTTTTGAAAGAACTTGTTTTAGAGAAAATAAATCGTTAATTAAACCAGTTTCGAAACGAACTAAAACGTGGACTGGATTGATTTATTTAACTAAACTAATTGAGATCTATAGGCAGAATTTCTAAAGTTATCCGCTATAGGCATGACATCTAGTTGTTTAACACTGATTTCAGAAGCTTGGCAGGCATGATGACCAATGAAAGAAAACATGTAACACTTGTTATAACAAAAGCTGGATTAAATTATATCCTATAGGCATGACATCTATTTGTGAAATTGATTTTGAGACCTATTAAACATGATTTCTAACATGGTAAGGCAAGTACAGTAAAACCCTATAGGCATGGTTTCTAACATGGTAAGGCAAACATAGTAAAAAATGTAAAGTCTTATAGGCATGGTTTCTACCCGCCTTACCCCACAAACATGTAAATGCCCGCCCTTTTTACTAATTACCCCAATATTCGTTTACAAATTATTACAGACCATGTGAATGAATTACATAAGAAAAGTAAAAAATTACACTATAGAGAGCCTGAAACAGGCCCAGACTATCAGCACCTGATTAGGACTTCCTCCCTAAGTTATGTAATAAACCACCTCAAGTGCTAAGATTGTTCCACAGTCTTTCTCATATCTGGGTGTGTCAGAGTTCTCTAAGGACCTCTAGGGATCCCGGGCAGTGCTCACACCCAGATTGCATAACCAAGACAGAGCAAGTGCAGTGTGGAAAGGCCAGCTTTTATGTGTCCAAGTTCAGAGGGAACTCAAGGGTCCCAAGGCAAGGCTCACACAAAAGGGGGCAGAACCTAGTGGCCTAAGAGTATGTGTGAGAGTGCTTGACATAGATTTAAAAGAGTTGAGTTGGAAACAGTTTTGAAAGTGATTAGTTTGAAATAAGTTTCGGAAGGCAGTAGAAGAGTTTGCCTTAGTGAAAAGAAAAGAAACAGGACAATCAACAACTCAAAAACAAATCATAGTGCAAACACAAACAGGGAAAGGAGGCATTGGGAACATACAGGTTTGAAACCACATAAATGGGGAAACATTTGATGCAACAAATATACAGAACAACTATGAATCCATTGAACAAATCAGTCATGGTAACAGACATTTAAAACATAGGGAAGAGTGAAGCAGGATCATGTTGAAAACAAGGGTTTTGTTGAACAAAGTTTGACACTACATGGTTATACCAGTTAGGGAGGGGTAAGGGAACTAAGTGAACATGCTGGACAAGTATCAAAGAACTAAGTAAAGTCTGATATGATGATTACACACAAGGCAAGAATTTAGACATGCTTGACAACATCAATCATAGAAACAAATTGAATAACTAGTACAGTAGCAAGCATGGATGTATAGGCATGGAACACATAAAGTTGAGTTTCAAATTTAAAATAGAGACATACCAGTTGAAGAAGTAAAGTGCAGACAGTAAAGCAAGTAGAGTTCCACAGTCTGACCTTGGCTTTCAGCCGGCTAGACAAGCAGCTAGCACAAGTGGCAGAGAAAGAAGAGAGAGTTTGAGTGTGTGTGTGTGTGTATTCTGAACTGTTGTTTGTGTCTTAAGACTGTAGAAGAGAGTCATTTATATAGTAGTTTGAAAACTAGTTAAAATAAGGCAAGAATCAATTTTTCAGTAATTATAGAACTCAGTATAAAATTGGTTCGAATCTCCCTTTAATTAAGGGAGTCAGTGTAAATGGTAAAGAGTAGGTGGCAAGTAAGGAAAGAAATCATACACGGCTAGAGTATAACAAATAAGGAAAGATTTCAAAAATAGTACCAGTATAGAATATGTAATTAAGGCAAGGTTCAGAAAGTTTTCAAACTAAGGAGACAATCAGTAGCAATGCAGACAAGGCAAGGAAAATTAATTAAGGCAAGCAACTAATCAAATTAAGTTGAAAGGTAGGGGTCGGGGGTCTAAAGGGAAATGTTCAAATCACACCAAGTAATAAGGAATTCAGAATCAATCAAAGAGAAAATCATGGAAAAGAGTCAGCATGTTTAACATATAAATAGAGTAAGACATGGGTAGTCAAGAATTAGCACACGACTCTAGCAAAACATGAAGATAAAATGATACTGAATTAGTAAGAAAGATGCAAATCTTGATGCGAACAGTCAAGATGAACACAAGCACATAGAATTGATGTAAGTCTAGGCTGAGAAACTCAGTAGAAGCATATCAAGGCAAAGCACAAGAAATCACAAGAACTCAAAAG
Source organism: Nicotiana attenuata (assembly GCF_001879085.1). Taxonomy (NCBI): domain Eukaryota; kingdom Viridiplantae; phylum Streptophyta; class Magnoliopsida; order Solanales; family Solanaceae; genus Nicotiana; species Nicotiana attenuata. The sequence continues at coordinate 6,137,266 of NC_031996.1, read as the reverse complement.
AAATATGAGAATTAGTAAGTCATGCTAATACAACCAAACGAAGAACCCTAAAAATTAGAGTTTTCGACGTATGCTAGTTAGGGTCAAGGAAGAACTCAACAAAATCAGTCAAAACACATAGATACACTTAAAACTAGAAAATGTTTCGAAGAAAAAGATTTTCAAAAACCCTAGTTTAGGAAGATGACAAACCACTCGAAAATCAGGAGATTTTCCATAAAACAAGTAAAATAAGTTCGATCCTTCTCAGATCTGTACAGATCTAAGAAGTTTAAGAGACGAAATTAGGGTTTTTATCAGAATAACTCGAATAGAGGAAAAAGCTTAAACAAACGTTTGCAGATTAATACAAAAATTTGAAGAAAGAAGCATTTTCGAAAGGTGTTTAAGAACCCTAGTTCGAAGGGGAGTTATTTTAGAAAAATCGGAAAAAACCTTTGAGGAAAACAACAAAAGCTCATAATATACACAGATCTAAGACAGATCTAAAATAAATCAGAAAATCTTAAGAGTTAGGGTTTCAGAGAACCCAGAGAAGATGAGAAAACCTTAAAGTGTTACCGCTTTTAGCCGGAAAAGCCATAGATCTTACTCAAACAGCCATGGATGGCTGGAAAATAGCGTGAAAGACCATGGATAGGAGTTGAACCGCTCAAGGTTCACCTGAGGACCTCAAGGTAGTGTTAAACTGGCGTGGGGTGAAGCAGGGGCCAGGAGATGATGAGAGGCCATGGTTTTCGGCAAGGGAGGGGACCGGAGAAGGTGGACAGGGTCCATCGGAGAGGATGAGAGAAGAGAAGGTTCTAGAGAGAACCAGAGATAGAGAGAGGGAGAGGTCGGTTGAGAGAGAAATGAGAGGGGGAAATGAGAGATCGGGGAGGGGGGGTAGTCGTTAGGGTTTAATATGATAAGGGGGATCTGGGCTGTTGATTAGAATTCATCAACGGTCCAAATTGGACCAGGGATTGGGTCGGGTATGGTTTGGGTTTGGGCTTGGGTCTGATGGATTATTTAATTGGGTTTGGGGTTGGTTTGATTTAGGTTATAATTTAAATAAGAGTGTCTACTTGTTAAATACCCAACTAATTAGATAAATAATTAATAAAAATAGCTAATAATTAGATAAAAATAAAATTAAAGCTAAATAGTGAAATTAAGGTAATAAATAATATGAAAAATATGAAATGACTGATTATTGAATTAAAATAGCATAAAGTGTACAATTATGCTATATTTGCAAAATTGTTGTAATTATAGCCAAACAATGCCGAATTGGCTAATTTGTGAAATAATTAAATCCTAATAGGATTAAAAATGATATATTGAGCTAAGAAATACTTTGAAATTACTTGTAATGAAATTTATGAATAATTATTGGATATAAAATACTGAATAAATTAGAAAATAAATTGATAATAACATGGGAAATTATGGAAAAATACCAATTATTATAAAAAGTGATTTTGAAGGCATATATGCAAATTTCAAAATAGTTTGAGGAAAAATTGGGTATCAACATACACCATTTTTAAACCCTAAACTCCTTATAGGTGATTTTGAAGAGGAATTTCTTCCCAAATTCATTGGTAAGCAACTTTAACTTGTTTTCAATCAATCTCAGTCACTTTTCCAAAATAAGGTAGATTTGAGTCTATTTGCTATGTGAATTATGTGTTGGGGTGATATTTATGCAAGGTGAGGAGTGTATATGCATGAGTCACGGGATAGGCATGTGAGTGGAATTTTCCTTACTTGTACCATGTTATTTCGTGTATTACGTCTTCCATGCATTAGCTAGATTGTTAATTCTTTGATTACTCGCTTTCGAGTTACTTCTCATGTTGAGATTATTGAGATATTGGGTGTTGAGAACGAGTAAATTGTTGATTGGTTGTTGTCACTAATTGTTGAAAGATTCTCATATGATGAGTTGTGTTCAAGTACTATTGTCGAAGTTGATTTGCTTCCCATCTTGCTTATTATTGTGTTGTTGTAAGTTCTTGGAGAGGAAGAGTAAAAAGCATGAAGGGTGTTGACGTGCTTTGGTTGCATATTTGATATCATTGCTTGAGTGAAAGTGGGGATAAATCACGAAGGATGATGCCGTGCACATGCTTTATTATTATTATTATTATTATTATTATTATTATTATTATTATTATTATTATTATTATTATTATTATTATTATTATTATTATTATTATTATCATGAGAGGATGAGAGTAAAAGCACGAAGGATGATGTCGTGCACTTGCATTTATATTATATGGTGAGGATGGGAGTAAAAGCACGAAGGGTGATACTGTTCATAATTTCATTATTTTTACTTGATATCTGGATTGTGAACTTGACTTTGTGGTTTCGTTGATTACTTGTGAAAGAGGTTTACTCCAAATACTTTACTTTATGTTCTTGATAGTTGCCTTTTTTATATGTCCCTATCCCATTGCTATGTTTGGTACTTTACTTGTTATTCCATTACTTTTGATATGTTATTGCACAGGTTTATAGTAGGTGTCTTGTCTTAACCTCGTCACTACACTTACTAAGTGCATTGGGTCAGTTGTACTCATACTACACTTTTGCACTTCTTGTCAGATCCTGATATTGGTACCTACGGATTCTTGAGAGGCACTTAGCGGATACTGGATGGTGATTCAAGGTAGAGATGCATTCCGTTGGCAGGCTTTAGAGTCAGTTTCCTATTTTCATTGTACTGTTTTCATTTTATTCCGGATAGTATTGTATTTCTTGTAGTTGGTTTTATACTTATTGTGCTTATATCAGATATTGCCTTTCCGTTATTGGTTCTTCCTATTTATTTGTTGGGTGTTGGCTTGCCTGCCAAGCATTGTTAGGCACCATCACGACCCTGATTGGTTGGGATTTCGGATTGTGAAAAGTTGGTATCAGTGCGCTAGGTTGCCTAGGTATCATGAGTAATGAGCAAACTTAGTATAGTCTTAAGGATCTGTGCGAAGACGTCTGTACTTATATTCTAGAGTCTATAAGGCTTTAGGAAACTTCACTTTCTTTCTTTCTCTATCGCGCAAATTTATTCTATCATTGAGTTTGAATCATTTTACTCTTATTCTCTCACAAATGGTAAAGACATATACAACGTCCGCAGCTGATTAAAATCCAGAGCCCTAGGTTGTAGCCACTGCTAGGGTGGGCGAAGGTAGAGTTATAGGTAGAGGCAGAACTCAGCCTAGAGCACGTGCAACGACACCTTATATTGAGCCTCATCTAGAGTAGGATGATGAGATTCCTATTCCGACCGAGCCAGTTATACCAACTCAGGTCCCAGAGGGATTCATCGCTACCGTAGTGCTTCAAGACGCCTTAGTCTGCATGGTTGGACTTGTGGAGAGTATGCCACATGCTGGAGTGTTTCCTGTGGCACCAGCTATCTCTCAGGCATGGGGAGGAGCTCAAACTCCCGCTACTCACGCTCTAGAGCTGATGGCTCACGGGTATCAGACCCTAGCAGTTCTACTGGTTGGAGCGGTTCAGCCTGTTGTTGCTACACAGCCCGGGAGAGACCCACGATGTCAGCTGGGGCGTTGAAGGTTGGACAAGTTCACCAAGTTTTGCCTCCTCACACCTTCTGAGGACCCCCAGGATATCTTGGACTGTTGCTATGAGATAATGCATAACAAGGGTATAGTGAAGTCATACGGAGTTGGTTTCATAATGTTTCAAATGCATGGTCCTGCCAAGAGGTGGTGGCAGGTATATGTTTAGGGTAGGCCAACACGTTTACCTCCTCTCACTTGGGCTTAAATCTCACAGTTGTTGAAGTTCATCCCCTTCACTCAAAGAAAGGACTTCCACAGTAAGTTCGAGCGTGTTCAGCAGGGTAGTATGGTCTTTACTCAGTATGAGACCGGATTTGTGGATTATCATGCCATCCAGCTATCTTGATCCCTACTGAGAAGGAGAAGGTTATGAGGTTTAGAGATGGCCTTATATATGGCATCAAACTACAAATGTCCAGAGACACTGAGGATAATATTTTTTTTACTCAGGTTGTGGAGATCACCATGAGGATCGAGCGCATCATGAGCCAGGCTAGGGAGATGATCTCTGACAAGAGGCCTTATAATTTAGAGGATTCAGTGGTGCCTCATCATTTGGAATGGGTTCTTTTGGTAAAAGCCATCCTATCAGGCCAGTTCATTCAACTCTACAGGTTGCCTATGGTTCTTCAAGCAATCACAATGCTTATGGATCTCATCCTGAGAAGCTAGTATATAGTGAACTTTCAGCTCCGGCTAGTGCACCTCTGATTCAGAGTTATTAGGATGGTTATTTAGGTCTACAGGTATAGTTCCAGGGTCAATTGTCACGTCAGATGAGGGATTGTTATGCTTGTGGGGATCTGAGGCACGTCGCGAAGTTTTTCCCTAAGTCACATAGCAGCATGCCACAATAGGGTAATCGTGCTATGATTCCGGCATCGATTGATCCACCACCCGCATAGCCAGCTAGAGGCGCAGGTCAGGTAGCTTGAGGTGGTGGTCAGATAGTTAGAGGTGGAGAACAGTTAGTAAGAGGCCGTCCTAGAGGTGGAGGACAGGTTGGTGGGGCTCAAACCCATTATTATGCATTTCCAACTAGACATGAGGCAGAGTCATCTGATACATTTATTATAGTTATTATCCCCGTCTATATAGAGATGCTTTCGTGTTGTTTTATTCGGGTTCTACATATTCTTATGTATCTTTATATTTTTCTTCTCATTGAGTATGCCTCGTGATTCTCTTGATGTTCCTGTTTCTGTATCTACACTGGTTGGAGATTCTATAGTAGTTGATCAGCTGTATAGGTCTTGTGTTGTTACCATTAATGGTTTTGATACTGTAGTTGATATTCTGTTGTTGGATATGGTGGATTTTGAGGTTACTCTTGGTATGGATTAGTTGTTCCCATATCACGCTATCTTGGATTATCATGCCAAGATTGTGGCTTTAGTCATGCCGGGGTTGCCTAGATTGGAGTGTAGAGGGACGCTCGGTCACTCCACTAGAAGGGTGGTTTCACATTTGAAGGCTCGGCGTGTGGTCGAGAAAGGGTGTTTGGTTTATTTGGCTTATATATCCGTGATTCTAGTGCAAAGGTTCCTTCTATAGACTCGGTACCAGTTGTGAGTGAGTTCCCAGAGGTGGTTCCAACTGATTTGTCGGGTATCCTACTCGATAGGGATATCGACTTTTGCATTATCTTAGTTCCGATAATTAGCCTATTTCTATTCCATCGTACCGTATTGCTCTAACTAAGTTGAAATAATTAAAGGAGCATTTACAAGATTCGCTTGATAAGGGATTCATCAGACCGAGTGTTTCACCTTAGGGTGCGCCGGTGTTATTTGTAAAGAAAAAGGATGGATCGATGAGGATGTACAAAGATTATTGTTAGTTGAACAAGGTCACTATCAAGAACAAGTATCTGTTGCCGATGATTAATGATTTATTTGACCTTCTTCCAAGATTGATTTGAGATCTGACTACCATCATGTGAAGAATAGGGCATGGGATGTCCCTAAGGTAGCTTTTCAAACATGTTGTGGTCACTACGAGTTCTTGGTGATGTTACTTGGCTTGACTAATGCTCCAACAACCTTCAAAGATTTTATGAATCAAGTGTTCAAGCCGTATATGGATTCTTTCGTCATCGTCTTTATTGATGATATTTGGTTTTACTCTCACAGTCGAGAAGAGCATGAGCAGAACCTACGAATCATACTTCAGAAGAAGGATCATCAGCTATATGCCAAGTTTTTGAAGTGTGAGTTCTAGTTAGACTCGGTTACATTTTTGGGTCATGTTGTGTTTTCCGAGGGTATCAAGGTGGATCCTAAGAAGATTGTTGGCAGTTTAGAACTGGTCTAGACCTACTTCAACTATAGAGATTCGGAGCTTCTTGGGTTTGGCGGGATATTATTGCCGGTTCATGGAGGGGTTTTCATCTATCTCAGCCCTATTGACCAAGTTAATCCGGAAGGTTACTCTTTTCAAATGGTCAGATGAGTGTGAGACGAGCTTTTAGAAGCTCAAGACTGCATTGACTATAGCCCTAGTGTTGTTGCCTACAGGTTCAGGATCTTACACTATATATTGTGATGCATCGCGCATTGGACTTGGCGCGCTATTGATGCAGGATGGTAAAGTGATTGCCTACGCATCTTATCAGTTGAAGGTTCATGAGAAGAATTACCTTGCGCATGATTGGGAGTTGAAAGCCATTATTCACGCGCTCAAGATTTGGAGTCTCTATCAATACATCATTCCATGTGAGGTCTATACCGACCATTAGAGTCTCCAACACATGTTCAAATAGAAAGACCTTAATTTACAGTAGTAGAGGTGGTTAGAGTTACTGAAAGACTATAATATTACCATATTATATCATTCGAGGAAAGACAATGTAGTGGCCGATGCCTTGAGTAGTAAGGCAGAGAGTTTGTGCTGTTTGGCATTTTTACCAGTAGTGGAGAGGCCATTAGCCATGGATGTTTAGGCTTTGACCAACCAACTTGTAAGGTTGGATGTTTTGGAGCCTAGTAGGGTTCTCACTTGTTGGTGTTGAAAGACACGGTGCAGCGGGGTGGTGCCAAGGAGGTTTTGATTGGGGATGATGTTGTTATGCGGCTTTAGGGCCGGATTTTTGTTCTGAATATTGATGGGTTGAGAGTTGATCCTTGAGGACGCTCACAGTTCACGATATTCCATTCACCTAGTTGTCAAGAAGATGTACCGTGACTTGAAGTAGTACTATTGGTGGCGAAAGCTGATGAAATATATTACTTTATGTCTCTCGGTGTTTGAATTGTCAATAGGTGAAGTATGTGCATCGGAAACCAAGTGGGTTGACTTAGAGACTGAAAATATCAGAGTGGAAGTGGGAGCGCATCATTATGGACTTATGGTAGGCTTACCATAGACCTTGACGAAATATGTCGCTATTTGCGTTATTGTGGATCGGTTGAATAACTCTACGCAATTCATTTCGGTGATGACATCTTATTATTCAGCGCGGTTGGCTCATATTTACGTGTGAAAATTATCCGCCTGCATGGTGTGCCCATTTCTATCACATCTCACTAGGGCATGTAGTTCACTTCACATTTTTAGAGAGCCCGTGCAGCGTGAGTTGGGCACGCGAGTCGAGCTGAGTATCGCGTTTCATCCTCAAACAAACGGACAATCTGACCGTACCATTTAGATTTTAGAGGACATGTTACGAGCATGCTTTATGGATTTTGGGGCTCAGTGGACAAGTTTTTACCTCTAGCCGAGTTCACCTACAACAACAACTATCATTTAAGCATCCAGATGGATCCGTACAAATCATTATATGGGAGGCAATATCGTTCGTCGGTTAGTTGGTTTGAGCCTTGTGAGGCTAGATTGTTGAGCGCAAATTTGGTTCGTGATGCTTTGTAAAAGGTTAAGGTGATTTAGGAGCGCTTCGCACATATCAATCTAGGCAAAAGAGTTATACGAACCGGAAGGTTTGAGATGAGGCTTACATTAAATGTGAGAATGTTCTTCTCTGATGTCACCTATGGAGGGTGTGATGCAATTTCGGAAGAAGGGCAAGTAAAGCCCGAGGTTATTTGTCACGCCCCGACCTCGGGGAGCGTGACTGGTGCTCAACCGAGATAACCCGATCAGGCAAGCTTGCTAGATGCTTTCTACCCGACCTTACCCATGAATAGAGTGAAAATGCATTCCATTTATTAGACAATGAGAAGGTTACAGGAACAATACCAATTTCATTACCACTAGAACTTTATTCAAGATTTTCCAAAATATTGCATTACACATTTAGTTTAGAAGTGGAAATATGTGATACAAATACAACATCATTAGTTTGACTTTCCTAAAATCAAGATACAACCTACACTATGCTTATGGAGCCTCTATATATACAAAATAGTAGTATGATGTTTCAGCGACAAGGCCCCGGCAATACCTCAAAATTCTATTCATAAAGAACAAAAGATACAAGACCCCGATATGAATTAGCGCTCACCAAGTCAGTTGAGAAGAGGGTGTACCGTTATCACTGATCGATGTTGCCTGCTGTGGAACCACCTGCATCCATTAAAGATGCAGTGGCCTGGCAAAAAGGGACATTAGTACATATGGAATATTACAAGTAGGCAAGACTAAACAACCTCTCAAAGAATCGAGTAACAGTACAAGGAGAAACAACATAAGATCAATGAGAGCCTCAAACAATCAAAAAGCATAAAGTTAGGAGCAAGATAAGTTTTCAAGTAAATTTTAATATTTTAGGCTGGGAGATCTGTAGTACCGATATACCATCGTACTTTTAGCACGAAGTTCGATCACGACCCGATTGGCTAAGCCATCTCACCCAAAGACATCCAATCACAACACCACCATGTGCATGACATGGCGTCCGATCTTAGCCCGATCGACTAAGCCATCTCACCACAATGCCATGTGGGTCGACATCACTTTTTTCTAGAAATAATCTCATCCCAATTAATAGGAATTATCTCAACACATCAATCTCATCCCATTTGAGGGGAACAATCTTGTCATATCAACACGAGGATTTTACCCCTCAACCACTCTTACACCGGCACGTGTAGTTTCGGGGTTAGGCTATTTCAACCTACCATTCCTCGATGACTAAACGATACTCCTAAAAAACTTTTTATACAAAGGATTTACAGCTCATTTTATAATCTGTACACGTCTTTTTATTTTATTAGCACTAGTGGCCACACGTGTAATTTTATTCTTGGCACGTCGGGCGTATTTCATATTTCATACTCACTCCTATCACATTCAAGCATCATCATGGATTATCAACAAGAAGGGCATTTCTAATCAAGAATTTAAGTATATATATGAGCAATAAGAGTCATAATCATATTGGGATTTTCTTCCACAATTAGGCATAATAACTTGCAATTGAAACATGATTTAAATCACTAACTTTTGATACATTGGTCATACTTAGTTGCATTCTCGGAGGGACTCATGATATGATATGAATATTTGGAACACATTTTTAGTACATACATCTTTCAACACAACACTTATTTAAAACAATCAAATCTATTAGGAAAGAGTCGAAACATGAGAAATAAGAACTTGAGCCAATCATATTCCCAACTTACGAGGACATCATGGAATTCGATTCTACAAGAGGAGTTTAGCCAACATACCTCGCTTGAGCTTTCCTAAATTACAACAACATTTCAGAAATCCTAGCGACTTCAATCTATTAGAGACATGACAAAGTTAAACCATAATTAGAAAAATGTTTTATGGGTTCAGCCCATTTAGGCATTTTATCAAGCACTAGGTGTGCAATATGATTTCAAGGTTCTTTTATGGTGGACTTTCTTCATCCCAAAACTCAATGTTCATCCATATGAGTTCAACAACCTCCCCACAATCCTTATTGGTACATGCATGCATAAATAACAACTTTCATGCTCAAAATCACACTCCCCATTACCCAACTTCTGCCCAAACTCGAAATAGAAAGCAAGGTCTAGAGCCTTACCTCTTTAGATGAAGACCTTGTGAGCTTTCCTTATTGAATTTTAAAGGCTTGGGGATTCCTCCACTCTCTCTAGAACACTCTCTCCTCTAAAACATCAGCTGGAGCCCTCTAAAATAACCCCAAGGACGTTTTATAAAAAATGGGGTCGAGTAAAATTTTCCCAAACTTAAGCCTATGAAACAGGGTATATGATCCACAGACTGGACTGCAAAATAAAATCCCGGGTTCTAGGTAAAAGTTTATGGGGCCTTACATTATTGGTCGGTTTGAGATCTTTGAGAGAGTTGGGGAGGTTGCATATAGGCTTGCATTGCCTCCTAGCCTAGCATGGGTACATTCGGTATATCACATGTTTTGCACTTTAGCACGGCACAACTTGATGAGAATTTGGCCTACGAGGAAGAGGCGGTGGCTATTCTATACCGGCAGGAGATTTCCTTCTGTGAAAGTGCATTGGAGAAGTCAACCGATTGACAAGGCTATGTGGGAGTCCGAGTCTGATAAGGGGAGTAGATACCTAGACCTTTTTACCAGTCCAGGTATGTTTCTATGTCCGTTCGGGGATGGACAGTTTTTAGAGGTAGAGAATGTGACAACCTGATAGGTTGTTTTGAATACTAGCTCCCTTTTCTATGTTTTGAGATATTCTGTAGCTTTATTGATAATATATGACTTGCGTGCGTGGTCTGTGTCATTTTTCAGAAAGCTTATATGTGAAATTTTAAAGAAAATATGTTTTGGCTTTAAAAATGACTTGAGTTGACCATGGTCAATGCTTTTGACAAACGACCTCGGATCGGTATTTTAACGATTTTATAGGTTCATATGATGTTTTTGTACTTGTACACATATTTAGTTGGGTCTCGGGTAACACGAGGGCATTTCAGCGCTTTATGTGAGAAATTGGAAAATTAAGTTTCAAAGTTGAAAAATGAGTTTTAACGATCAATTCTTGATATTTGATGTTATTTTGATGATTTGATTTAGTGTTTGAGTTTGTATGACGTTATTAACTCGTGTTGATGTTCGTATTAGATCCAAAGGGGCTCGTATGAGTTTCAGATTAATTGCACATGGTTTTGGAATAGCTGAGTAGCAACTGGTGTATGTTGCCTACAGATCTTGTATTTGCGAGGTACTGCTCGTAAATGCGATCTTCTCTTTTGCAAGTGATAGTTTAATTTTGCGAAAACGGAATGGGGATTGAAGACTTCTCTTTTGCGAAATAAGAATCGTATTTGCTGTATGACCTGACTAGGTATTTTGTGTACTTGAGACCTGTTTCCCCTTTTGAAGCTTCCCGTGTGTGTATTTGTTGTTATGTAACATGCAGGGAAGGTTGGTTGGACTTCGTGGAGGTTTTGGATTGATTTGGAACGCTTGGTTCTTTGTTTGGAAGCTTAGGTTGGAAGTGTTAACCGAGGTTTGACTTTTGTAAAAATGACCCCAAAATGGTATTTTGATGGTTATAATAGGTTTGTACGGTGATTTTGGACTTACGCGTATGTCTGGAATTTAATTCAGAGTTCCTAGGTTGAATTGGCGCTTTTTGACGAAAATTTGCAATTTCAAGGTTTAGAACTTCCTAAGTTTGACCATGGGTTGACTTTATGACTGTCAGGTTTGGATTTTGGTTTCGGGACTTAGAATAGGTCCATTTTGTCATTTGGAACTTGTATGCAAATTTTGGGATCATTCCAAGTTAGTTCAGTAGGATTCAGTCGCTTGGTTGTGATTTTAGGGATTCTTGAGTTTCATTGTGAACTCTATATGTTTTGGTGTTCGATTCGTGGTACCGGATGTTATTTTGGTGTTTTGACCGCTCGATAGAGTACATATGATGTTTCTAGACTTGTGTGGAGATTTGATGCAGTGCCCCGCGGGCTAGGGTGTTTCGGACGTGTTTCAGAATGTTTTGGACTTGGTTCATAGTTACTGGTGTGCTGGTGGTGCAGTTATTGCAAATGCAAGCACCAGTTCGCATTTGTGAATAACACTTTTGCGGGGAAACAATCACATTTGTGAAGGGGGCAGTGGATGGAAGGCTTCACATTTGTGAATCTAGCCTTGTAATTACGAAATGGGTTTGGGCTAGGGACAAGTAGCTTTTGAGACCACTTGTTTGCTTTTGCGAAGGAGATGGCATCGCATTTGCGATGTCCAGGTTGCATTTGCGATATTCATAGGATTGGTCAGGCTTCGGATTTACGATGCATGTGTCACATTTGCAAATGCGACCCCTGGTTGCATTTGCGACTTCTACAGCTGAACAAAAATATGGTGTCATGAACAAAAACCACCGACTGATCGTGATGGCACCTAACTCACTCGCTAGGAAAGACAACATAACAACAACAGATAATAATAACAGAAATGATGAAAATTAAAACAAGTATAAAACCATCAACATAACGTAATAGCGTCGATACATAATAAATCCCCCAGAACTGGTAAATACAAATCATGAATTCTAAGATGGAAATACAAGTCTGAAATGCCAAATAACAATACTGTCAGAGTGAATGACAACTGTACAAATGAAAAGAGACACCAAGACTATGGTCGAGATACAGTTCTACCTTGTCTCTCCAAAGATAACTCAGCAACAAGCCTCAACTACTGGCAGCTCTGTCCAACACCTAATTTTGTAATTTTAAGTGCGAAGTGTAGTATGAGTACAACTAACCCCATGTACTCAGCAAGTATCATAACTAACCTCGACAAGTTAATAAAAGCAAGAATTAAAAATGATACTCGCTAATTACTTGTATAGTTCAAAAAGCAATAAGTACAGAACAATAATATGATCAAGTCATGAAGCAAAGAAAGAACCACCTTGGTGCACACAATTACTTAATGTACTCTACTAAGTAAACAATCCAACATATAAAGAAATATGCAGGTAAATTAGGTAAACAACTAAGGAAAATGCAAATAAAGATGAAATGCAATGACCAAATCCAACACTGGCAAGCGGGATGGATCCATATCCACACGCTGAATGGACAACTCACGTGCCAATAATATCACTATCTTAGATCCGCACGAACAACTCACATGCTGTACAGACAACTCACTTGCCAATATCACAATCTGCCGGCGTGGTCTCATGCTCAATATCACAATCCGTCTGGCATGGTCACAGGCTCAATATCAGCCTGGCGTGGTCACATGCTTAATATCACAATCCGCCCGGCGTGGTCACATGCTCAATATCACAATCCGCCCAACGTGGTCACATACTCAATATCACAATCCGCCCGACATGGTCACAAGCTACCAGTCCAGTCCATATCACATAGAAAATAGATATACAAGAATACATATACATGATCAATGAACATTAATTCATACTCCTGGATTGGTATAAGTGACATGCTAAGGTGTATGCATGTGCAAAGTGTGTTGTCTCAACTCAATCAGGTGAATACATCATGAAATCAACAATTATCAGGTTCAATAAAGATATTAACCTATATGTAATCTCAAACATGGCTCAACTAGCTCACAATAAGGATACAAATATAAGAAACATCACACCATTAAGCTTAACAACCAATTCAAGGCATATTATAGCCTAAGCACTACCTCCAGCATGAATAATACCCCAGTACATGCATATGGGCTTAACCCGCACATGTGCACCACCCATATCACGTAGCTACCGCAAATAACTCTGACAACTGTTGCCTCAACCAAGTTTAGGTAAGATACTTACCTCAAGCAAGACAAATAATTACTCAAAGAAGCCCTTCCCAATTGAATCAACCTCCGGACGGCTCGAATCTAGCCAAACTAAGTTAATATCATCAATAAAAGCCCGAGAAAACAATTCCAAACGATAAAGCTAATATCTTGAATCAATTATGCAAAGTCAACCCAAAAAGTCAACCCTGGGCCCGCACCCCTGAAACCCGACAAAACTCAAATATTCCTAACACCCATTATGATACGAGTCCAAATACATGTTTTTTCATCAAATTACAACCTCAAGTTGGCCCTCAGATCATCAAATCTCACTCTTCAAAATCATAGTGCAAACCGCCCTCCCCCCCCCCCCCCCAATATCCCTCCTTCGATTCATACAAATTAGGTGTAATAATTTATGGGTAATCAATGTCTAACACCAAAATCAAGTAAGGATTACTTACCCCTTCAATTGTGATGAAAAGCCCTCCGAAAATCCCCTCCAACCGAGCTCCATAACTCCAAAAATGTGGAAATAGCCAAACCCTTCGATATTAAATCCTGCCTAGTTAATCCACATATGTGGACACTTAACTCCATATGTGGTAAAAAGACCACATCTACGATCCCCACTAAGCACCGGGCCTCCCTCTTTTGTCACTCACCAGTGCACCTGTGCTACTGCTTTCGTGGCCTTTCATTGCGGAAGCGCGTTCGCTTTTTTGGGAATAATCCGCATCTGCAGTCTTCCCTCTACCCTGGCCAGCCTCGCACCTGTGCATCAAAGGCCCATCTGCAGCTTCGCACATGCGGCCAAACCTCCACTGATGCTAAAACACCATAATCTAAAAATTCTTCAACAATGTAACAATGACTAAAAATGAACCGAAATAAATCCGAAACACACCTGAGGCCCCCGGGACCCCGTCCAATCACACAAACCAATCCCCAAACATAAGATGAACCTACTTGAGGCCTCAAATCATACAAAATAACATCAAAACCACGAATCACACCTCAATTCAATCCTAATGAGCTAGTAAACTTTCAACTTCCAATTATCGTGTCGAACCATATCAAATCAACTCTGAATGAGCTTAAACTATGAATGCAAGTTCCAAATGACACAATGGACCTATCCCAACTCTCAGAACCAAAATCCCAACCCGATATCAACAAAGTCAACTCTCAGTCAAACCTATCAATCTTGCAAACCTTCAACCTTCCAACTTTTGCCAATTAAAGCCAAAATGACCTTAGAAGCTCCAAATCCAAGTCCGGACATACATCTAAGCCCAAAATCACCATATGAAGCTATTGGAACCATTAAAATACAATTCTGGAGTCATCTACACAAAAGTCAAACTTCAGTTAACTTGTAGAATTTAAGCATCCATCCAAGAGACTAAGTGTCCTAATTCAATCCAAAACCTCCGCGAAACCCAAGCCAAACATCCTGCAAGTCACATAAACATAAATACAAATATGTGAGGAATAAAACAAGGGAAACAAGGATAAAATTCTCAAAATAACCGGCTGACTCGTTACATTCTCGCCTTCTTAAGGAAGCTTTCGTCCTCAAACGAGTCTAGAATTATACTTAGAGTCTCATAAAGGTTAAGATATCTGTTTTGCATCTCCTAATAGGTCTCCCATATAGCCTCCTGATTGGCTAACCTCTCCACTGAACCTTCACCGATGCTATATTCTCTAACCTCAACTTTAAAACATGCCGATGGCCACCAACTCCACATCATAAGTCAATTCCTCATCGAAAAGCACCGCGCTAAAGTCCAAAGCATACGATGGATCCCCATAATACTTTCGGAGCATAGAAACATGAAACACTAGGTGAGCCCCTGATAGACTAGGTGGCAAGGCAAGTTTGTAGGCAACCTCTCCCACTCTCTCAAGTACCTCAAGAGGACGAATATACGTAGGACGCAACTTGCCCTTCTTCCCAAACATCATCAACCCCTTCATGCGAAAAACTGAGTAGAACCTTCTCACCGACCATATATACATCTGTATACGGCAAAATCGGAGGGTCCAATTTCCCGTCTTTTAAGCATCTCGGAAGATCGACTCAAAGCCTCGAGGCTGCAAAGATGCGCTCGAGTCTTCTCCCTCGGGGCCCATCGGCACCCGGCCTCGGGAGGATATTGATCGGGGCTAAAGCAGAAGTAGGAGTTCTCAAGATACGACTAAATCTGTCACGGCTAAGTCTAACAAAACATGGCCAGTCTATTCTGAGCCCTACTCAAGGCGTCATTTCCAGCCGTCCCATCTCCACACCCTTACAACTAGCGGATTCCTTATCGTATAAGTTTCCCCCCTTCTATATAAAGGGAATTTTCACTATTTTGTAAGGAACGGATGTTGCTCCAAAGGCTCTATATGAAATATATGATAACTCTCTCTCTTTCTCTCTAAGATACTCTCTCGACATTGTTGTTCTATCCTATTATTTTCATACTTGTTCCATATTCATTGTTTGCTTATCGCTTATCATTGGCTATAAAGAGCCTCCTTTAATATTATTGCATCTGTTAGCCCTTCCCCGATTTCCCCCGATAGCTCGAGCCCGAGCTCGAGACTCGACCTCGAGACCCCAAAGCAACCAGCTCGAGGCCCCAAACGGCTATCTCTCGGTTCGATTACTGCTTTATTTTAGCTCGCGTCTCACCCTCAAACTACACACTCACAGCATCAACTGCTCCACGACTAGCACAAAAATAGATCATGCATTTTTAGAGTCCCATCAACAAATTTAATTATTATTACCATTTTCACGGTAAACAATTTGGCGCCCACCGTGGGGCTAAAAATAATAGTGATTATTTTCTTGCTAGTTTCGTCACACAATGCAAGTTATTTCACACTTCTTCTTGTCCAAGATCTTCGATTGCAGGTCAAAATGTCTGGCTCAGTGAACAGAGTTGAGAACAACAACCTCGAAAACCACAGAGAGAACGATGTAGCAGTTCCGAGCGTCGGCGCACCACCACAAAACCCCGATAATGCACCTGGACCGATTCCAGCGGACGCGGGTTCACAAGACGCACAGCGGGTCGACGAAACCTCACGCACCGACGGAAGCATACAACAAGACGACCAACAGGAAGCCCAAAAAACCCAGCTCGGGGAGAATAGGAAGTTAGCCTTCATGTTATCTTTGAAATGTTGCAGGCATAATAGCTGGCTATCGCTCAACTGCAAAGCCATCCAAAAACTCCCAGAACCGTAGCACCAGGAACAACTCCCCCGGCCGAACAGGTACCGGAGAGACTGAGCAGTATTGGTTCGACGACCGATCCTGCTATCGTAAAAATGCTCGAGGATCTTTCTAGAAGGATCGAGTCGGGCGAGAAGATGATAACCGGCAACGACAAGAAAGTCAAAACTTATAACTCCAGGGTCGACCAAATCCCGCGCAAGCCCCCGGTCTTGAAAGGTGTAGACTCGAGGAAGTTCGTGCAGCGGCCGTTCCCGGAGGAAGCGGCTCTGAAACCCATCCCAAAGAAGTTCAAAATGCCGGAACTCCCGAAGTATAATGGGACCTCAGACCCCAACGAGCACGTCACTGCCTATACGTGCGCAGTAAAAGGCAATGACATAAAAGACGACGAGATCGAGTCCATCGTACTGAAGAAGTTTGGGGAAACACTCTCAAAGGGGGCCATGATGTGGTACCATAATCTAGCTCCCAACTCCATAGACTTATTTGCCATGCTGGCGGACTCCTTCATAAAGGCACACGCTTGTACCATCAAAGTAGCAACGAGGAAGTCTAGCGTATTCAAAATCAGGCAAAGGGAGAGCGAAATGCTGCGAGAGTTCGTGTCTCACTTTCAAACGGAACGAATGGAACTACCCCCGGTCTCCGACGACTGGGCGGTACAGGCCTTCACTCAGGGCCTGAACAAGCGGAGTTCTATGGCCTCGTGGCAGCTAAAAGAAAATTTGATCGAGTATCCTGCCGTAACCTGGTCGGATGTCCATAACCGATACCAGTCAAAGATCAGGGTCGAGGATGATCAATTGGGAGCCCCTTCGGGCTCAGTATACCCAAACAGGCTCTTAGAAAAAGAGTCGAAGCCGAACAAAGAAAGGTATCATCCATACACCGAAGATAGGAGAAACGCCCCGAGACGCAACCCACCTCGCAACGACCGACCGGTCAACCGAGGGCAGAACCCCCGAGGGTTCATTAGAAGAGCCGGATTCGACAGAAACACAGGGCCAACAGGGGCACCACGCCTATCGGAGTACAACTTCAACGTTGACATTTCAGACATCGTGTTCGCCATCGGCAAAATCAAGGATACCAGATGGCCCAAGCTTGTATAGTCTGATCCTTCCCAAAGGAATCATAACTTAATATGCGAATTTCACAACACGCATGGTCACAGGACCGAGGATTGTCACCAGCTGCGAGAAGTAGTGGCCAAGTTACTCAACAACGGTCATCTCAGAGAATTCTTGAGTGTTCGAGCAAAGAATCAGTTCCGAGGAAGTGAGGCAGCCAAGAAGAATGAAGTAAACGAGCCACGACACGTTATTCACACGATATTAGGAGGGACGGACGCTCCTCAAGAACCCGTGATGAGAAGGACAAAAATTTCCATCACTAGAGAAAAGCGAACCCGGGGATACGTACCCGAAGATGCCCTCACATTCAACGAGGAGGACTCCGAGACCCTGTCTCAACCTCATAATGACGCACTGGTAATCTCTTTCCTCATAAATACATTCAGATAAAACGTGTACTCGTGGACCCAGGTAGCTCGGCCAACATTATCAGGTCGAAGGTAGTAGAGAAATACTGGACCAAATTGTGCCCGCCACTCGGGTCCTCAACGGATTTAACATGGCAAGCGAGACAACAAAGGGAGAGATCACTCTCCCGGTCAGCGTAGCCGGCGCGACTCAAGACGTCAAATTCCATGTCATCAAAGGAGACATGAGGTACAACACCTTGTTCGGGCGACCGTGGATAAACTGCATGAGAGCGGTACCATCCACCCTCCACCAGATAATGAAATTCCCAACAAATGACGGGATTAAAACCGTCCACGGGGAGAAACACGCGGCAAGGGAAATGTTCGCAGTGCACGACGTTGCACCGGCGCCAATATCTCCACTCTCTCGAGAGCCCAAGGACAATCTAACTACATCTTCGGCTAAGCCCGATTGAACGCATCGGAGGACCGTACTGAGTCCTCGCCGCGAACAACAGAGGCGTACCAGACCTCGGAACGTCGCCAAACACATCCCGCGATAAGGTATAACCATCTCCCTTTTCAGTTTATATTTCATACTAATCCTTTTATATAGGCACTCGATCAAAGCGGTCAGATACGTACGCCCAGCCCGAAGACCCTTAGGTTTCAAAGACATCCATTGTACTCTTTTCCTTCGACCGAGCTTTTTGTCCGGCAAGGTTTTTAATGAGGCAACACCTATATGCTACCTGAGGGGAATCCAACAGGTCCTCAGGGCTTCTTTTTCCACGAGCGCCGATGGATGCCCTTTCGGAAAGTCGTCCGCTCAGAAAAGCCAAGAGATGCCAAGTAGGATCCCGATGAGAAAATGCTGTACCGGACCAAACGGTTGAGTGAACCGTGTCTGCACAAGCGCACCCCGATAGCGGAGGCACATGTACTAGTATCAAATAATCAAAGAATGCTTTTTGCCAACACGATTCATGCTCCAAGGAAAATCCACCGTTTTTCGCCAGAACGATTTCTCCATCAGAAAACGTCTCGAATACTCGGGGACTGGCGTCGATAATTCGGCACCCGCATGACCTCAGGGCCGAAGCTCCATACTAATGAGCCCTCAACAAGGCAACACAAAAATCATTAACTATCTCCAAGAAGAAAGCGTCCCGAATACTCGAAGACTGACGCCGAAGAACTCCGCATACGCACGACCTCAGGGTCGGAATCTCCAAAGTCATAGGACCTCAATGAGGCAATCCCGAGATCACGAGTAACGGCTCTCAAGCCAAAACGAACTCGATGACTTGGGGACTATCGCCAATCGCCATTCAGCAATAAACCCGAGGCCATAAGTCCCCGAGCGGGCAGACTCAGTCTTGTAAAACTTGCACAAAGCAACAACACGAACTGTAAGACCTTCAAGCAAGGCATGAATCATACTTGCATCAAGTATCAACAAAAAACTGTAAGACCTCAAAAGGCATGAAAAGTTTTGTAAGACCTTATTACAGGCATAAAATCAATCTCGAAGTTCAGGATATATATCAAATTTGTAAGACCCCTAAAAAGGCATACCCTCGATATAGACGCCTAAACTACTCTATTCAGGATCAAAAATGGACTTCGGCCAAAACATAAGTGA
>NC_031996.1:6116861-6117558 GCF_001879085.1 Nicotiana attenuata | reverse complement strand
CCCCAGGTAAAGCTAAATTCATTTTGTTTATGACTGATTATTTTTCTAAGTGGGTTGAAGCACAGGCCTTCGAGAAAGTCAGAGAAAAAGAAGTCATAGACTTCATCTGGGACCATATTATATGCCGATTCGGAATGCCTGCCGAGATCATATGCGATAATGGAAAATAATTCGTCGGCAGCAAAGTGACAAAGTTTGTTCGAAGATCAAAAAATAAAAAGGATCTTGTCAACAGGGTATCATCCCAGTGGGAACGGACAGGCCGAATTGACAAACAAGACCGTCATCCAAAATCTGAAGAAAAGATTGAACGAAGCCAAAGGAAAATGGAGAGAAATATTGGTACACAACTAAATAAAAACAGAAAGGGGACTTCAGGAGCTGCGGGCACTGAGTAGTTGTACCTCAAGTCTCCACAAACTGTCCAATCCGAGCTCTCTAGTAGCCGCCGCTGGGACTCCAAAAATGCATAGTGTCCAGAGTGTAGTATCAGTACAACCGACCCCATGTACTGGTAAGTGCCGAGCCTAACCTCTATGAAGTAGTGACGAGGCTAAGGCGGGTCACCTACACTACAACCTATACGCTGATAGAATAATTGAAATACTGAAGAGAATTAAATAGTCAAACTGCAAAATGATAACCACAGCCTCAAGATAAACCCCGCGTAGTGCAGAATTACCAATCTTAACAGTTC
>NC_031996.1:6108465-6114360 GCF_001879085.1 Nicotiana attenuata | reverse complement strand
GAGCTTGTAAGCCACCTCACCAACTCTCTAAAGAATCTCAAAAGGTCCAATGTACCTAGGGATCAACTTGCCCTTCTTTCCAAACCTCATTACACCCTTCATGGGTGACACACGGAGCAACACTCTCTCTCCGACCATGAATGCAACATCACGAATCTTACGGTCGGCATAACTCTTCTGCCTAGATTGACTTGTGCGAAGTCTATCCTGAATGATCTTAACCTTATCCAAGGCATGCTGTACCAAATCTATACCCAATAATCGAGCCTCCCCCGGCTCAAACCATCCGACCGACGATCTACAATATAATGCCTCATAGGGAGCCAACTAGATGCTCGACTGATAACTGTTGTTGTAGGAAAACTCCGCTAGTGGCAATAATTGATCCCAAGTTCCTCCAAAGTCTATAACACAAGCACGGAGCATATCTTCCAATACCTGAATAGTACGCTCGGACTGTCCGTCTGTCTAAGGATGAAATGATGTGCTCAACTTGACCTACGTGCCCAACTCACGATGTACTACCTTCCAGAAGTGCGAGGTGAATTGCGTACCTCGATCAGAAATGATAGACCCGGGCACCCTGTAAAGACAAATGATCTCCTGGATATAAATCTTTGCCAACCACTCTGAAGAATAGGTTACTGCCACAGGAATAAAGTGCGCTGACTTGGTCAGCCTATCCACAATAACCCAAACTGCATCGAACTTCCTCTGAGTTCGTGGGAGTCCAACAACGAAATCCATAGTGATACGCTCCCACTTCAATTCAGGAATCTTTATCTTCTGAAGCAAACCACCAGGTCTCTGATGCTCGTACTTTACTTGCTGACAATTTAGACTCCGGGCTACATATGCAACTACGTCCTTCTTCATCCTCCTCCACCAATAATGCTGCCGCAAGTTCTAATACATCTTGGCGACGCTAGGATGAATAGAATACCGGGAACTGTGGGCCTCTTCTAGAATCAACTCATGAAGTCCATCCACATTAGGCACACAAACACAACCCTGCATCCTCAAAACTCCATCATCTCCAATCGTAACCTTCTTGGCATCTCCATGCCATATTGTGTCCCTAAGGACAAGCAAATGCGGGTCATCATAATGTCGCTCCCTGATGCGCTCAAACAATGGAGACCGAAGGACGGTACAAGCTAGAACACGACTGGGCTAAAAATACATTCAACCTCACGAACTGATTGGCCAAGGCCTTAACGTCTGATGCAAGTTGTGTCCCATCGACTAGAATGTACGCAAAGCTGCCCATACTCACTGACTTTCTACTCAAAGCATCGGCCACCACATCGCTCTTCCCGGGATGATACAAGATGGTTATATCATAGTCTTTCAATAGCTCTAACCACCTCCTCTGCCTCAAATTGAGCTCCTTTTGCTTGAACAAATACTGCAAACTCCAATGATCCGTGAATGCCACACATGACACGCCGTAAATATAATGCCTCCAAATCTTCAGAGCATGAGCAATGGCTGCCAACTTTAAGGCATGAACAGGGTAATTCTTCTCGTGAACCTTCAGCTGCCGCGACACATATGCATCAATACCACACCAAGTCCAATACGAGATACATCACTATATACCGTATAAGATCCTGAACCTGTGGGCAACACAACACTGGTGCCATAGTCAAAACAGTCTTGAGCTTCTAGAAGATCACCTCACACTCGTCTGACCATTTGAAAAGGGCACCCTTCTGGGTCAACCTGGTCAACAGGGCTGATATAGATGAGAACCCTCCAAAACCAACGACAATACCTCGCCAATCCCAAGAAACTCCGGATCTCTGTAGCTGAAGTAGGTCTAGGCTAGTTCTGAAATGCCTCAATCTTCTTAGGATCCACCTGAAACCCTCTTCCGACATAACTTGCCCTAAGAAAGTGACTGAGCTCAACCAAAACTCGCATTTTGAAAATATAGAATATAATTGGCTGTCTCTCGAGTTTGAAGAATGACCCGAAGATGATGCTCATGCTCCTCTCGACTACGGGAGTAGATCAAGATATCATCAATAAATACAATAATAGTGGAACCCAAATAGGGCTTGACACCCAATTCATCATATCCATGAATGTTGCTGGGCCATTTGTCAGCCCAAATGACATCACTAGAAACTCATAATGCCCATACCGAGTCAGAAAGGTTGTCTTAGGGACATCGGCTACCCCAATCC
Source organism: Nicotiana attenuata (assembly GCF_001879085.1). Lineage (NCBI taxonomy): Eukaryota > Viridiplantae > Streptophyta > Magnoliopsida > Solanales > Solanaceae > Nicotiana > Nicotiana attenuata. The sequence continues at coordinate 6,112,168 of NC_031996.1, read as the reverse complement.
TCAAATGATGGTAGCCAGACCTCAAATCAATCTTCGAAAATACTTTGGCACCCTGAAGCTGATCAAATAATTCATCAATCATTGGCAATGGATACTTGTTCTTGATGGTGACTTTGTTCAACTGCCGATAATCTCTACACATCCTCATCGATCCATCATTTTTCTGCAAAAACAAAACAGGCACACCCCAGGGCGAAACACTAGGTCTAATGAAGCCCTTATCAAGTAAATCTTGCAACTTTTCCTCCAATTCTTTTAACTCTGGCGGGGCCATACGGTATGGCGGAATAGAAATGGGCTAAGTGCCTGGAGCAAAATCAATAAAAAAGTCAATATCGCTGTCGAGTGGCATCCCCGGCGGGTCTGTAGGAAACACTTCTGGAAACTCACAAACAACTGGTATTGAATCCATGGATGGAAGCTCCGCACTAGAATCACGGGCATAAGCCAAATAAGCTAGACACTCCTTCTCGACCATATGTCGAGCCTTCATATAAAAGATAACCCTATTGGTAGAATGGCCAAGAGTTCCTCTCCACTCTAATCGAGGCAACCCCGACAAAGCTAAGGTCGCCGCCATGGCATGACAATCCAGTATAGCATGGTAAGGTGACAACCAATCCATACCCGAAATGACATTAAAATCAACCATATCGAGAAGTAGAAGATCTACGTTAGTCTCAGGACTTGCAATGATAACCACACATGAACGATAGACACGATCTACCACAATAGAATCTCTCACAGGTGTGGACACATACACAGGAGCACTCAATGAATCACGAGGTATAACAAAATATGAAGCAAAATAGGACGATACGTATGAATAAGTAGAACCCAAATCTAATAGAACTGAGGCATCTCTACCGCACACTGAAACCGTACCTGTAATAACCGCTTCATACGACTCAGCCTCAGGTCTGGCTGGAAAGGCATGGCATCAGGGCTGGGCCCACTACTTTGAATTACATCTCTAGGATGGCCTCCTACTGGATGGCCTCCACCTCTAGCGGCCAGAACTCCACCTCTAACAGCCTGATCTCCATCTCTAGCTGTCTGAACTCTACCTCTGGCTCCCTGGCCCAACCTCAAGCTGGCTGAGCGGGCGGTAACGCAATTGGTGCCGGAACATGGCACGAGAACTCTACTGAGGTGTACCGCCCAATAATCTCGGACAGGTCCTCCTAATATGCCCAAAACCACCACACACAAAACATCCATCCTGGTGCTGTGGCTGCTGAAACTGAGACTGACCCGGACGGGCCAGATGACCATGGTAATAACTCTAAATAGGAGGTGCACTGATATGTGCTGGCGGTGCACTGTAGGCTGGCTGCCCGGAATGAGGCACATAAATGTCACGACCCGGATTTCCCACCATCAGAGCCGTGATGGCACCTACTCGTGGTATCTAGGCAAGCCAACTTATTTACCTTCTCATCAATAAACACTTATCTTAAGTTTGTAGCATTAATATAGAACATGAAATCTACTAAGAACAGTAGCGGAAGTCTATCTTATAAATATGAAACAAAATGCGGAATAGTCAATAATAACCTCTACCCAAGATTTGGTGTCACATTACTCACGAACTACTAAGAATATACTAAATACAAAGGTATGAAAGAAATATATAAGTTGTCTGTCTCGAAAACAATGAGGCAACAGTCAAAACAGAGAACATAAAGAAGAGACGCCGGGCCCACGGACGCCTGCAAGGCTACCTCAGTCTCGTGNGAGCAAGATCCGCTCACCAACCATGAAAGCTATATCTCGGACCTTACGGTCTGCATAACTCTTCTGCCTAGACTGAGCTGAACGAAGCCTCTCCTGAATGATCTTGACCTTATCTAAGGCCTCCTGAACTAAATCTGTACCCAATAACCGAGCCTCTCCCGGCTCAAACCATCTGACTGGAGACCGACATGGCCTTCCATACAACGCCTCATATGGGACTATCTGAATGCTGGACTGGTAGCTGTTGTTGTAGGCGAACTCTGCTAAAGGCAAAAACTGGTCCCACGAGCCTCCAAAATCAATGACACAGGCTCGGAGCATATCCTCCAATATCTGAATAGTCCTCTCGGACTGGCCGTCCGTCTGAGGATGGAACGCTGTGCTCAACTGAACCTGGGTGCCCAACTCCTGCTGAACTGCTCTCCAAAAGCGCGAGGTAAACTGCGTACCCCGGTCCGAAATGATAGATACCGGCACCCCATGAAGGCGAACAATCTCTCGGATGTAGATCTCAGCTAACCTCTCCGATGAATAAGTGGCTGCAACAGGAATAAAATGCGCTGACTTGGTCAGCCTATCAACAATGACCCAAATAGCATCAAACTTCTTCCGAGTCAACGGAAGTCCAGTAACGAAATCCATAGTAATCCTCTCCCACTTCCACTCGGGAAGCTCAATCCTCTGAAACAAACCACCAGGCCTCTGATGCTCATACTTGACCTGCTGACAGTTCAAACATCGAGCCACATATGCAACTATATCTTTCTTCATTCTACGCCACCAATAATGCTGCCGCAAGTCCTGATACATCTTCGTGGCTCCCGGGTGAATAGAATACCAAGAACTATGGGCCTCCGCTAAGATCAACTCTCGAATCCCATCGACATTGGGCACACACACTCGCCCCTGCAACCTCAAAACACCATCATCATCTAAGGTCACCTTCGTGGCACCTCCACGCTGCACCGTGTCTCTCAGGACACACAAATGGGGATCATCAAACTGCCGATCACGGATACGCTCCAATAATGAAGAACGAGCGACCGTGCAAGCTAACACTCTGCTAGGCTCAGAAATGTCCAACCTCACAAATCGATTGGCCAGGGCCTGAATATCCAAAGCAAGCGGTCTCTGGCTGACCGGAATATAAGCAAGACTACCCATGCTGGCGGACTTCCTACTCAATGCATCGGCCACCACATTGGCCTCTCCCCGGGTGATACAAGATAGTAACATCATAATCTTTCAACAACTCCAACCACCTCCTCTGCCTCACATTCAACTCCTTCTGCTTGAACAAGTACTGCAGACTCTTGTGATCAGTGTACACCTCACACGTCACACCATATAGGTAATGCCTCCAAATCTTCAAAGCATGAACAATAGCTGCCAACTCTAGATCATGAACCGGATAATTCTTCTCGTGGATCTTCAACTGTCTCGAAGCATAGGCAATGACTCTGCCATCCTGCATCAATACTGCACCAAGCCCAATACGGGAAGCATCACAATAGACTGTGTAAGGCCCTGAACCCGTGGGCAAAACCAATACCGGTGCCGTAGTCAGAGCTGTCTTGAGCTTCTGAAAGCTCGCCTCACACTCATCTGACCATCTGAACTGGGCACCCTTCTGGGTCAACCTGGTCATCGGGGCTGCAATAGACGAAAATCCCTCCACGAACCGACGGTAATAACCTGCTAACCCCAAGAAACTCCGAATCTCGGTCGCTGAAGCTGGTCGAGGCCAATTCTTGACTGCCTCAATCTTCTTCGGGTCCACCTGAATACCCTCTGCTGATACAATATGACCCAGAAATGCAACCGAACTCAACCAGAACTCGCACTTCGAAAACTTAGCATATAACTGACTATCCTTCAGAGTCTGGAGAACCACTCTGAGGTGCTGCTCGTGCTTTTCGTGGCTGCGGGAGTACACCAGAATATCATCAATAAAGACTATCACGAA
>NC_031996.1:6102516-6107179 GCF_001879085.1 Nicotiana attenuata | reverse complement strand
TACAACTGGAGCCGACGCTCCTCAATGAATCAAGTCATTTCATATACTTTCAATATTCGTATCACAGTTCGAGCCAATGCTCCTAGGAATCAAATTATCATATCACCATTCACATGTTATTCACAACATATAGAAATACTCCAATAAACATGAAATTCACAATCAGTTCATGATAATCACATTATAAGGACTCACGATCATGCTAGACACTAATGTATAGATACTCGTCACCATGCCTATACATCGTACTCGATCACATAGCAATTAGCAACAAGACTCAACTCCTATTCCCTCAAGCTAGGGTTTAACCAAACACTTACCTCAAAGCCTTGAAATCCACTTAATCCTCAACTATCTCTTTACCTCGCGGTTCCACCTCCAATTCGCTCGAATCTAATCACAAATTGTTCAATTACTTTAATAACCACTATATGAATCAATTTGAATGCATAAAAATGATTTTCCCAAGTTTTTCCCAAAAATTCAAAAAATTGCCCCCGGGCCCACGTGGTCAAAACCTGAGGTTCGAACCAAAACCCGGTTACCCATTCCCCCACGAGTTCATATCTATGTTTTGTTTTGAAATTGGACCTCAAATGGAGGTCCAAATCCCCAATTTTAAGAAAACCTAAGTTCTACCCAAAATCCCCATTTTCACCCATGGAAATCCTTGATTTTAAGATGAAAACATGTCTAATGATGTTAAAGATTGAAGAAGTTAAGTAAAAATTGACTTACAAATGATTTGGAGAAGATAGGTTTCTTGGAAAATCGCCTATGGAGTTTGGGTTTTGAAAGAATGAAGAAAAGAGGGTTAAAATATGTCTAAGTATGAAAAATTACAGGCCTCAGATGTGGGAAATACGAACATGGGTTCGCAATTGCGAACCCAGCAGGCTTGGGAATTGCGAAAATGGTTTGGGAATTGCAAACATGGGAATTGCGAAGAAAGTTTGGGAAATACGAACAGGCTTGGGAATTGCGAAAATGGTTTGGGAATTGCGAAGAAAGTTTGGGAAATGCGAACAGGCTTGGGAATTGTGAATACGGGAATTGCGAAGAAAGTTTGGCAAATGCGAACAGGCTTGGGAATTGCGAAAAATGTTTGGGAAATGCGAATATGGGAATTGCGAAGAAAGTTTGGGAAATGCGAACAATCTTGGTAATTGCGAAAATTGTTTGGGAAATGCGAAACCTGCAGACCTGCAATTCCTTAAGTCCAAAATTTTTCTCTGTGGCCTATCCAAAACTCACCCGAGCCCTCGGGGCTCCAAACCAAACATGTACACAACCTCAAAAACATCCTACGGACTTATCCGTGCGATCAAATCGCCAAAATAACATCAAAATCATTGAATCAAGCCCCAAATTCATCATTTTTCATTATAACTTCATAAACTTCAGATTTTAGATATTTGGGTCCGAAACACGTCAAATGATGTCCGATTTCGACCAAATTTTACAGAAAGCGCTTAACACATATTTAAGACTTGTACCGAGCGCCAGAACCATAATACGAGCCTGATACCACAGTCTTTTAATCAATTTTCATTTCCTTTTTCCTTAATAATATCAGAGAAACAATTTCACAGAAAAATTCTTTCCTCGGGCTCTAGACATCGGAATTCGACTCCGGGCACATGCCCGAGTCCCATATTTTTCTACAGACCTTCCGGGACCGTCCAATCTCGGGTCCGGGTCCGTTTACCTAAAATGTTGACCAAAGTCAACTTTAATCATATTAATATCAAAATTCATCATTTTTCACACATAATTCATATTTAAGCCTTCCGGCTACACGCCCGGACTACGCACGAAAATCGAGGCAAGTAACAATGAGGTTTTCAAGACCTCGGAAGCACGGAGTGGATGAGGAAATAGGTGATGACCTTTTGGGTCGTCACATCCTCCACCTCTAAAATAACCGTTCGTCCTCGAACGGACAAAAGAAAGAAGTACCTGAGTCGGGGAACAGATATGGATAACAGCTCCGCATATCAGACTCGGACTCCCAGGTCGAGGCCTCAGGGGGCTAACATCTCCACTGAACACGAACAGAGGGAAAACTCCTAGATCTCAACTGACGAACCTACCGGTCTAGATAGCTACCGGCTCCTCCTCATAAGATAAATCCTTGTCCAACTGGACAGTGCTGAAGTCTAACACATGGGTAAGATCGCCGTGATACCTTCGAAGCATAGACACATGAAAAACTGGATGCACGGCTGATAAGCTAGGTGGCAATGCAAGTCTATAAGCCACCTCTCCTACTCGATCAAGAATCTCAAACGGGCCAATGTACCTAGGGCAAAGCTTGCCCTTCTTTCCATACCTCATCACGCCCTTCATAGGCGACACCCGGAGCAATACCCGCTCACCAACCATAAAAGCTACATCTCGGACCTTACGGTCTGCATAACTCTTCCGCCTAGACTTAGCTGAACGAAGCCTCTCTTGAATGATCTTGACCTTATCTAAGGCCACCTGAACTAAGTCTGTACCCAATAACCGAGCCTCTCCCGGCTCAAACCATCCGACTGGAGACCGACATCGCCTACCATACAACGCCTCATATGGGGCCATCTGAATGCTGGACTGGTAGCCGTTATTGTAGGCGAACTCTGCTAAAGGCAAAAATTGGTCCCACGAGCCTCCAAAATCAATGACACAAGCTCGGAGCATATCCTCCAAAATCTGTATTGTCCGCTCGGACTGACCGTCCGTCTTAGGATGGAATGCTGTGCTCAACTGAACCTGGGTGCCCAACTCTTGCTGAACTGCTCTCCAGAAGCGAGAGGTAATTTGTGTACCCCGGTCCGAAATGATGGATGCCGGCACACCATGAAGGCGGACAATCTCCCGGATATAAATCTCAGCTAACCTCTCGGATGAATAGGAGACTGCCACTGGAATGAAATGCGCTGACTTGGTCATCCTATCAACAATGACCCAAATCGCATCAAACTTCTTCCGAGTCAATGGAAGTCCTGTAACGAAATCCATGGTAATCCTCTCCCACTTCCACTCGGGGAGCTCAATCCTCTGAAACAACCCACCGGGCCTTTGATACTCATACTTGACCTGCTGACAGTTCAAACACCGAGCCACATACGCAACAATATCCTTCTTCATCCTACACCACCAATAATGCTGCCGCAAGTCCTGATACATCTTCGCGGCGCCCGGGTGAATAGAATACCGAGAACTATGGGCCTCCGCTAAGATCAATTCTCGAATCCCATCAACATTGGGCACACAAACTCGCCCCTGCAATCTCAAAACACCATCATTATCTAAGGTCACCTTCGTGGCACCTCCACGCTGCACCGTGTCTCTCAGGACACACAAATGGGGACCATCAAACTGCCGGTCACGGATACGCTCCAATAGAGAAGAACGAGCGACCGTGCAAGCTAACACTCTGCTAGGCTCAGAAATATCTAATCTCACCAATCGATTGGCCAAAGCCTGAACATCTAAAGCAAGCGATCTCTGGCTGACCGGGATATAAGCAAGACTACCCATGCTGGCAGACTTCCTACTCAACGCATCGGCCACCACATTGGCCTTACCCGGGTGATACAAGATAGTAACATCATAATCTTTCAACAACTCCAACCACCTCCTCTGCCCCACATTCAACTCCTTCTGCTTGAACAGGTACTGAAGGCTTTTGTGATCCGTGTACACCTCACATGTCACGCCATATAGATAATGCTCCAAATCTTCAAAGCATGAACAATAGCTGCCAACTCTAGATCATGAACCGGATAATTCTTCTCGTGGATCTTCAACTGTCTCGAAGCATAGGCAATGACTTTGCCATCCTGCATCAATATTGCACCAAGCCCAACACGGGAAGCATCACAATAGACTGTGTAAGGCCCCGAACCCGTGGGCAAAACCAATACCGGTGCCGTAGTCAGAGCTGTCTTGAGCTTCTAAAAGCTCGCCTCACACTCATCCGACCATCTGAACTGGGCACCCTTCTGGGTCAACCTGGTCATCGGGGCTGCAATAGACAAAAATCCCTCCATGAACCGACGGTAATAACCTGCTAACCCCAAGAAACTCCGAATCTCGGTCGCTGAAGCTGGTCAAGGCCAATTCTTGACTGCCTCAATCTTCTTCGGGTCCACCTGAATACCCTCTGCTGATACAATATGACCCAGAAATGCAACCTAACTCAACCAGAACTCGCACTTCAAAAATTTAGCATATAACTTACTATCCTTCAGAGTCTGGAGAACCACTCTGAGGTGCTGCTCGTGCTTTTCCTGGCTGCGGGAGGACACCAGAATATCATCAATAAAGACTATAACGAATAAGTCTAGATATGGCCTAAACACTCAGTTCATCAACTCCATAAATGCTGCTGGGGCATTGGTCAACCCAAATGACATGACTAAAAACTCATAGTGCCCATACCGAGTGCGGAATGCAGTCTTAGGGACATCAGACGCCCTAATCCTCAACTGATGGTAGCCAGATCTCAAGTCTATCTTTGAAAACACCTTTGCTCCCTGAAGCTGGTCAAACAAATCATCAATCCTCGGCAGTGGGTACTTGTTCTTTATCGTCACTTTATTCAATTGCCGGTAACCAATACACATCCGCATCGAACCATCCTTCTCTTCACGAATACACCGGCGCACCCCAGGAG